>NC_089840.1:214690763-214990763 GCF_035609145.1 Eleutherodactylus coqui | reverse complement strand
AGAGGTTCAGGAGAAGGTGGGTAAAGGGGCTCAAATTCCCAAGATATATCTGCTAATCACCCTAAAGAGTGCCATCCATTGGGTTTTGTAATGAGGGCGTAATAAATGGGTTCCCAATTGGGAATCCATTGTCTGAAAAAGTTACTTGAAATTTATATCTCTCACCTCACGCACTTGCGAAGACATAAATTGAGCCTATTATATTGACTAACCCGGACTACGACCTCTTTATATTCTTCTTTTATACTTCTTTGTCCTACTTATTGGTTATTACTCCATTGTTCATAGTTTCTTTATTTGATTTTGTTTTACTGTTTTGTTTTTATTGCTGTAATGTGTATGTGAATTATTATTTATTATCAACAATTGTCACAAAAGGAAATTATTTGTAAATGAAAATGATCTAACTACTGCACCACCCTGTATAATATATAGCTCACTTGTGTGTATAAGTCATGACATTTTTAATCAGTTACTCATACCAATCACCTCTCTTATTTTCTATCACAGTGCACCATCATTGAAGCTGCGTTTACCGCAACTTAAATGTCACTTTACTTGGAAACTAACTTTAAAGGACATGGACCCTGAAGAAATAGAAGAAAGAATGTATGACCAGTTAACATTTCTTGTCACTAAGAGCAAATACATAGTGTACAATATTCTGGCCTATGTGATGCATCTGAAAAAGGATTACACAAAAGCTGTTGCCAATTTACAGAAAGCAGAAGAAGTGATTAAAGAGAACAATCCGGATGGACCGGATTACAAATATTTGGTGACATATGGAAATTATGCATGGATCTTCTACTACCTGCACCAGTATGAAGACTCTCAAAAATATATAGATAAAGTAGACCAGATAAATAAAGGACTCAAAGATACACCAGACATATCTGAAATCTATGGAGAAAAGGGCTGGGCACTGCTTAAATTCTGTGGACAATATTATGAAGAAGCAAAACTCTGTTTTCAGAAGGCTTTGGAGCTAGAACCGGAAGATCCTGAGTGGAACAGTGACTATGCAACTGTGGTCTATAGACTGGAAACCATGAATGGCAGACAATGTCCAGCCTCAGAATGCAAATCGCTAGATCTGTTGAAGCGTGCAATAGAGAAGAATCCAAATGACGCCGTGGTGAAGGCACTTCTTGCGTTGAAGCTGCAAGACCTAAAAAGAACTGATGAAGGAAAAAAATATCTTGAAGAAGCCATAAAACAAGCCCCGAACCTTCCATATGTGCTCCGTTATGTTGCCAAGTTTTACAGGAGGGCTCGCATGGAAGATGAGGCCTTACGTCATCTAAAAACAGCAGTAGATCTCATCCCAAACTCTGGATTTCTACATCACCAAATTGGACTATGTTACAAGTATAAGTATAAGAATCACAAAAAGCAATTGGGAAACAGGAACATTTATAACAAACAGGACCAAGAATTATTTCATCTTCTACAAAATGCTATCTTCCATTTTGAAAAGGTGTTGGAGTCTAAGAAACCATTTGCGTATGTTTACATAGATTTAGCAAACATGTACTGCGAAGCAAATGAGTATCAAAAAGCAGAGGACACATTTGAAGCAGTTTTGGCATTTCCCAATCTTTTGGATGAGGAGAAGCAGCCGATCTATTACCATTATGGACATTTCAAGGAATACTGCAGGAGGTCTCAATCTGAAGCCATACACTATTATAAGATGTCTTTGCAGATTACTTCAACGTTGAAAGAGAAAGAATTCAGTAAAACTGCTCTAAGAAGAATTTCTTCAAAGATGATCAGAAACAACAGACAAGATCCAGAGGGTTTTGCTTTGCTTGGCTTCATCCATAAGACTAACGGGGAAAGAAATGATGCAATTGATTGCTATGAACAAGCCCTCAGATATGATCCTTACAATGAGGAGTATGTGAGTGAACTCTGTGAGCTGAGGTTGATGGTATGAAGAACAAGTGAAGTAGAAGAGAGATCTTGGGTTTTAAAAGTTTACCTTCTTTTCCTTTTATAAATTTGTAGAGTGTAAGTCTTCAAGAAATCCATCTATTATGAAGAAATAAAGGGAACCTGTCACATCCCCACAGCACCAGAAACTCAGTTATCACAGGGAGCCGAGTGATATGTTTATTATATTCATCCCCTCCTGTGATACAGGGCTGTCACCCCCCCCCCCCCCCCCAAAGATTGCACAAGAAAATCTGACTGTTTTCAAACTCCGATGCAAATAAGGAAGATGGAACAATACCTGCTGGATAGCAGCATTCCTTCAAAGTAATGTACGACTTTTTAACAAGTCTGTATAACAATGATTGAGAATTCCCAGACTTGTTAAAAAGTCGTACATTGATTTGAAGGAATGCTGCCATCCAATAGGTGGCGCTGGAGAGGTATTTGCATAAATTACCCAGAGAAGCATGCATGGCCTTATAAGTCTTCTCAGATGTCTTCTCACATCCCTTCTGGGTGCTCACCTTGGAGAGAGATGATGCCATTGCCCAACTCACTCACCCCCTAGGTGTCTCTACACACTTTTTGGGTGCTCTCCTTAAGAGACAACATCCCTCTTGACCAAAGTCCCATGCGCTCTCTCCTTTACAAGTCTATGGAGGAAGTGCATGCATGGGATTCTGAAAAGATTCAGATTCTCCTCCACCGCGTGATCTTTGCAATCAAAATTCCTTTCTGCCAGCTCTTATACAGACTCTGGATTTTTGCTTATGCGCAACATTTCAATTCACATGTGTTTGGCTCATTGTACCCTTTAGGTTGTACAGTATTGTCAGGGTGCACTCCCTCTTGTTCTAGGGCTTTCTGTTGCAATTCCATTTCACTGTTCCATATTTGGAGCAGAAAAACTAAATTAAACATTTCAGTTTTTTCCCCATTGATTTCAATGTTTATTTTTAAATCAGAAAGTGGTCAGTTTTCTTCCATTCTGTTGTGTTTCTGTTTTTTTAAAGGTACAAATAGCGCTGTGGACTATGTGGGGGAAAAAAATCATTCCATTTTTCTGCTCCAAATCAGAACAGGAGATACAGAATTGTAGCAGAAAACCCTAATACAAGTGTGAAAACATTCTTAGCTCCTTTGTTTATTAAAATGCAATAAAAACACGAAGAAAATTTAATATACCTTTTTTTGTAGTATTAGGTCACTGTGATGTAAGGGCACTATTGTAATCCAGGTTACATAGGTACTGTGGTGTTATTCTGTACAGAGCTTCACTATTGCTCACATTAGGAGGATCCTTCAATACTATATTCAATACTATATTCACACACTTCTAAGCCTTTATGTTCAAAATGACGGGATAATTTAAGCAAGAAACACGCACCACCAGGAAACATTGCAAAATCACTGTTGTCATAGCTGTTTATTCAAATTTTCCATTCTTCTACCAGGTCACCAATAAATACATTAAAAAGAATCGAGCCCAATACTGCCCCTGTGGTACCCCACTAGTAATGGTGACCCAATCAGATTTTGAAACATTAATCACCCTCTGCTTTCTATCACTGACCAGTTACTTACCCACTTACACACATTGTCACCCAGACCATGCATTCTTCTTTTATATACCAACCTTTTATGCGGCACAGGATCAAACACTTTGGAAAAGTCCAGATATGCATGATTCAGTGACTCTTCCCAGTCAAGTCTAAAACGTACCTCCTGGTAGGAGCTGATCAGGTTGGTTTGACAAGAACGATCCCTCAAAACCCATGTTGGAGTTATACAGCTATTTTCCTTGAGGTACTTCAGGATAGCATCTCTTAGAAACCCTTCAAACATTTTACCCACAATGGCAGTAAGACTTGCCAGCCTGTAGTTTCCAGGTTTACTTTTTGACCTTTTTTTGAATATTTGCACCACATTGGTCATGCGCCAATCTAGTGGAACAGACCCCGTCCCTATAGAGTCATTAAATATAAGAAACAATGGTCTGTCCATCGCATTACTCAAATTCCTTTAGAACCCAGGAGCTGTATGCCATCAGGACCTGGCAATCTGTCTATTTTAACCATTTTAAGACAGCTCTGCACTTCTTCCTGGGTTAAATTGGTGGCATTTTGTGGAGAGTATACTTTTTTCACTCTGCATCTCATCTAGCATTTCATTTTTCTCTGGGAATACACTGGAGAAAAACTATTTAATAGATTTGCTTTCTCTTTTTCACCTTCTACACTCTTTCCTACATTATTTATCAAAGGTCCAACACTTTCAGTATTAATGCTTTTACTATTATATAATTGAAGAACAGTTTAGGGTTAGTTTTACTATTTGGCAATGAGTCTCTTTGTCTCCGCCTTTGCTGTTCTTATCTGCTTTTAATATAGTTTATATGTTTCATTATATGTTTTTAGTGCTTCTTTGGAGCCTTCTTGTGCTAGTAGTTAAAACACTTTCTTTTTGTTTGTTTTTCCCCTTTTATGTCCTAATGGAGCCACATTGGTTTTCTCTTATTCATACCACTTTTATTCCTGCAAGGTATGAACCTCTCACAGTAAATAATTAAGATGTTTTTAAACATTTCCCATTTTTGTCTATACTCTTATTTCTGAGAAAATTGTCCCAGTCAATAAGGTTGAGGGCATCTCTGAGCTGATTGTATTTTCATAGCTCCTCAATCAAGTCCCTATTGAAATACAAGTGTAAATTTATTATATTATTATGGTCACTATTTCCCAGGTGCTCCCCAACCTGCACCCCTATTACTCTGCCAGGTCTGTTAATTAGTATTAAGTCCAAAATGGCCTTCCCTCTAGTGGGTCCTGTACAATTTGGGTAAGGTAATTATCTGCCAGGAAGACAAAACACTGTTCGATGATCACAGGCTTTGTGGTAGATTGCCCTCTTTGTCCCCGTAATAATTTTTTTCCTTCATTTTTGATTCTTCCTATCAACTTTCAAAAAGTCATAACTCTTTTATTTATCCATCAATGTAGCTGTCTCAGGACGTGTATAATATACTAAAAAGCTGTAAAAAATTTATAGGTGGATTGAAATGAAAAAAAAAAAAACAATTCCACCCTCTTTCTTGTTTTCATGGCATATATACTGCAGCAAAAATTACATAAAAAATATATTCTATGGGTCATGATTGCAGTGATACCAAATTTATGTAGTACTTTTTCTTTTGCTGTAATACTTTTGAAAAATAAAATCTTTGAAAAAAATAAAGTTATTTTCTGTTGTCTTGACAGTCAAAACCTTTTTATTTTTCCACTGACTAGTTTTTCACAGGACATTCTGTAGTTTCTATTAGTACCATTCTGGAGTACAAGTGACTTTTTGATTGCTTTTTATAAAAAATTTTTCCTTGATGATGCGGTGACCATAAAAGCACATATCTGGGATTGTTTTTTTTTTCTCTGATGATGTTCACCATACCGGATAAATACTTAATTACTTTGATAGATCAGACTTTTATGGACACAGTGATGCGAAATATGTTTTTAGTTTTTTATTTTGATCTTTTTATTATAAATATGTGAAAAAGGTTGTTTTTTTTAAACTTCAATATCTGTAGTTTTTTCTAATAATTAATAAAAGTTTTTTAAACTCATATTTACATTTTTTTGTCTCCATGGGGGACTTGAACTTGCGATCGATTAATCACTCATAGAGTATTATGCAATACCATAGCATTGCATTATACTGCTTTCTAGTAGGCACTCTATCAATCCCTGGGGGTCTTCAGTAGGCCCCAGACAGCCATGGCAACTGAACAGCACTTCATATTCGGGGCCCTGAAATACCAATCAGGACATTTAAATGCCACTGTCAGAATTTACTGTGGTGTTTAAAGGGTTAACAGATGCAAACAGGGTTCACACTCATTGAGGTTGTTGTAGATGGGTGTCAGCTGTCAAGACCAGCTGGCATCCTCATTGTATGGAGTGGGATACAAACCCCACACCTCCATGACATAACTAATAAGGATACTTTTACAGAGACTGATCTTCACCTGAATATTTGCTCAAATAAGTAATTATGGGTAACTGTTGACCTGTGCAAACACGGCACCCAAAAAGGTACTGAATCAGAAGTCGCTCAATAGTCACTAGTCGTTCAGTTTCAGCTCATTGAACTGGAATGACTCGTGGGCGAAATCTTGCTCAGTACAACCAGACAGTTGTTCATCTTTGAACAACTACTTCTTTGCAGTGAATTGAGGTGGACAGCCGGAAGAGATCTCCAGCACACTCCCCCTCCATTCACTGAACCGCTAATCCTTGTGTGAAAGCACAGGAGCAACAGTTGTTCCATTTAAAACCAACCCAAGTAACATCTCCCTATTAGGGACAATGGGAGACTATGCCACAATCTTCATTCTGTAATGAATATTTTATTGACTGGTGGTGGGTAGTTGAAATAGCAGATAGATTCTGAAATTTTTCTAATTCTGATTCCAAGATTTGTTTATGATGATTGTGACACCTTTACTGAGGTATTCAAAAATGATGATTTACTGGGGGGCGGGGGGGGGGGGTCATTTTGAGAGGTCATCACGCTTAGTAATATTGACCTTAAAGCCAAATACAATAAATGCATATAGGGCCACATACATCAAGTTTGTCCCAAACATTGCCCATCCATCCTCAAAATAGCTGGGGATGGGTGTATCTTGATATCATCTAGAACAGCAAAAATGATTTCAATGTCAGTCGTTGTGGATCTGCCTTTAACAAATATCACCTGATTAGGGGATAATATTCGTGCAAGTACATAAGCTAATCTATCTGCCATTATCTATGGCATTAGATCAAGATCAGTATTGATTAACAAGATTTCCTGATTAGAGATGAGCGAGCGTACTCGTCCGAGCTTGATGCTCCTTTGAGTATTAGGGTACTCGAGATGCTCGTTACTCGATGTGAGCACCACGCGGTACTCGAGTCAATTCCATTTCCTTCCCTGAAAGTTTTGCGCCATTTTCTGGCCAATAGAAACGCAGGGAAGGCATTACAACTTCCTCTTATGACGTTCCAGCCCTATCCCACCCCCCTGCAGTGAGTGGCTGGTGAGGTCAAGTGACCCCCGAGTATTTAAAGTGGGGTCGCCCGCGGCTTGCCACAGTCACACACTGGGAGAGATCAGGGACAGTGCTGATACTGCTATAGGGAAAGTTTTAGTGTAGAATCATGTGTACAAGAACCCCAACGGTCCTTCTTAGGGCCACATCTGACCGTGTGCATTACTGTTGTGGCTGCTGGTAGCAGTTTTGCACATTTTTTTTTTTTGTATATCGGGCGTGCAGCCCCATTATAGCTATAGCGTTCTCAGGCTGCAGTCTGTACTAGATAGTATAGGGACAGCATTGCTGAGATAGGGAGAGTGGTAGTGTAGGATCCTGTATACAAGAACCCCAACTGTCCTTCTTAGGGCTACTTGTGACCGTGTGCATTTTACAGGTTGTCTGATGGGAGTTCTAGTCCATCACTATTGCACAGCTAGGCCTGTTTGCAGCCTTCCGTCTAATTTTTTTCTGGCTGCAGTTAGCGTTACATAACCGCTGTCAGCCTCCAACTGTACACCAATAATTCCAAAATTTTTTACACCGCTCTGTGTCTGCCGTCAACTTCACGCACAGCATACGGTGACAGCCCCTGATAGAGGGAAAGTCATATACACACTATATAGCCGGTATTCTTTTTTTTTTTTTTTTATTTAAATAAAAGCTCCTTCTTACGTCTAACGTGTGCATTTTACAGGTTGTCTGATGGGAGTTGTAGTCCATCAATATTGCACTTAGGCCTGTTTGCGGCCTTCCTGACTATTTTTTTCTGCCTGGAGTTTGCCTTACTATAACGCTCTCAGCGACAAGGTCTACGCACATAATTCCAAGATTATTTACATCGGGCTGTGTCTGCAGTGAATTAGAGATGCACAGCGTACAGCCACAGTGACTGATAGAGGGGACGTGATATACACACTATATAGCCTGTATTCTTTTACCAAAAAAAAACTAAAAGCTCCTCAGTTGGGCTACCTTTGACTGTTTCAATTTCACTGGGTGTCTGATGGGAGATGTAGTCCATCACTATTGCACTTAGGCCTGTTTGCGGCCTTTCAGACTATTTTTTTCTGCCTGGAGTTTGCCTTACTATACCACTCTTAGCGACAAAGTCTACGCACATAATTCCAAGATTATTTACACCGGCCTGTGTCTGCAGTGAATTAGAGACACACAGCGTACGGCCACAGCGACTGATAGAGGGAAAGTGATATACACACTATATAGCCTGTATTCTTTGACCTTTTAAATTTTACTGGGTGTCTGGTGGGAGTTGTAGTCCATCACTATTGCACAGTTAGTCCTGTTTGCAGCCTTCCTGACTATTTTTTTCTGCCTGGAGTTTGCCTTACTATAACGCTCTCAGCGACAAAGTCTACGCACATAATTCCAAGATTATTTACACCGGCCTGTGTCTGCAGTGAATTTGACGCTCAGCGTACCTGCCAACACAGGTACTTATAGAGGGAAAGTGATATACACAGTATATAGCCTGTCTTCTTTTTAAAAAAAAAAAAAAAAGCTCCTTCGTTGGGCTACCTCTGACCGTCTGCATTTCACTGGGTGCCTGGTGGGAGTCTTGATGTATCACTATTGCATTGCTAGGCCTGTTTGCGGCCTTCCTTCCATTTTTTTCTGCCTGGAGTTAGCGTTACGATTCTGCTCTCTGCGTGAAAGTGTACGCATATAATTCCATAATTATTTACAGTGGTATGTGTCTGCTCTATTCGTAATCCACCATGCTGAGGGTTAGGGGTCGAGGATGTGGACGCGGGAGAGGATGCGGAGTTCTGGGTCTGCCTTTACTGCTGCTACAGAAATGTTCCTGGGGTCTGTTTAATACCTTTGCTACAGGAATGTTACAGCGGTCTGTCTATACTATGGGTGCACTAAGTCTTCCTATCACAGTGTTTTACCTATGTGGCACAAATAATACAGTGACTGACTAGGCCAGAATTGCTGGCCGAGGCCAAGTTGCTTGGCGCGGCGAACCTCTCCCATGGTTGGGCACTCCGATTTCTTCCTGTGTAATACCATCTTTGTGCACTTACAGCATAGGCTAGGCCAAGGAACTCAAAGACTGCCCCTTCCAGTGTTGAGCTATCTATGTTGCGACACATGGATTTTCCGTTGCTATGTAACTCAGGGCACCTTGAGTCACAAAGGTGGAGGCTTGGAACCCGAGCCTGACCCTGGGCCTGCTAACGTACTTCCCACACAGACTATAGTGCGTCCTGGTCATGGTGTCTTGGGCTTGTAATGCCATCTCCTCCTCCTGCTTGGGGTCAGGGGCTCAGCACTGGGCATCATGTATTTTTCCCATGTTACCATAGTTATCTGAGACACTGGTTTGAGCCAAAGAAGAGGAGCATTACTGCATTGATGAGACCTTCAGAGCTGTACTAGCATCGGAGTCTGCTCTATGCCCACAATTGCTGAGGGTGTGTGCAGAGGCCTATGTACTCGGCACAGTGAAAGTCTGGCATGTTTGGGCACTATCATTTCTTCATGTTTATTACTGTGTTTGGGTTCCTTTGGCTCGCCTACGCTGTGGGTGCACAAAGACTTCCCATAGCGGTGATTTACCTGTCCGGCACAAAGTCACTGACTGACTTGGGTAGGGTGCATAGTGCAGATGCCTTTCCCCTTGCGGTGTCGCTAGAGCTATCCGACACCTAGACAGAATGAATACTGTGTGGGCACATGGACTTCCCATTGCTATGTCAGTCGCGACACCTTGGGTCTCACAAGGTGTCTGCTGGGA
Organism: Eleutherodactylus coqui; assembly: GCF_035609145.1. Taxonomy (NCBI): domain Eukaryota; kingdom Metazoa; phylum Chordata; class Amphibia; order Anura; family Eleutherodactylidae; genus Eleutherodactylus; species Eleutherodactylus coqui. Next base: position 214,980,987 of record NC_089840.1, on the reverse strand, counting down.
CCGAGCCTGGCCAAGGGCCCGCTCACATCCTTCCCATTCAGGCTACAGCGGGCCCTGGTCATGGTTTCTTGGCCTTGTAAGGCCACCTCCTCCTCCTACTTGGGGTCAGGAGATCAGCAATGCGCATCAGGAATTTTCTCTTGTGTTACCACAGTTATCTGAGAAACTCGTTTGGGCCAAAGGAGAGGAGCGTAACTGCATTAATGAGACGTTCACTGCTGTACTAGCATCAGAGTCTGCTCTATGCCCGCGATTGCTAAGGGTGTGGGCAGAGGCCTATGGCCTTGGCGCACTTTAATCTGCCTTGTTTGGGCACTCTGATTCCTTCATATTTAATGCTGTCTTTGGGTTCCTTCGACTCGCCTATGCTGTGGGTGCACACAGACTTCCCATAGCCGTGATTTCCCTGTCCTGCACAAAGTGACTGACTGACTGACTTGGGTAGGGTGCATAGTGCAGATGCCTTTCCCCTTGCGGTGTCGCTAGAGCTATCCGACACCTAGACAGAATGAATACTTTGTGGGCACATGGACTGCCCATTGCTATGTCAGTCGCAGCACCTTGGGTCTCACTGTTACTACTGAAATGTTACTGGGGTCTCCCTAAACTTCTGCAACAAAACTGTTACTGGGGTCAGCTTATACCTTTGCTACAGGAATATTACAGGGGTCTGTGCATACTATAGGTGCACTAAGTTTTCCCATCGCGGTGTTCTACCTATCTGGCTCAAAAAAAAAACACTGACTGACTAGGGCATGGAGTGTGGGCCGAAGCCAACATGCATTTTCTCTCACGTTACCACAGCTATCCGGGGCACTGCATTGGGACAAACAAGAGGAGCGATACAGCGCTAATGAGACGTAACGGATTTACTGAGACCTTCACAGGTGTACTAGCATCGAAGTCCGCTTCCTGCCTACGATTGCTGAAGCTGTTGGCCAAGGCCTATGTCCCGAGGGAACTGCAATGGCGCCTGGTTCGGCCTGTGGAACTTTTTCCTGGCTAATGCAGTCTTTGGAGCGGTGAAAGAAAACATAACGGATTTACTGAGACCTTCACAGGTGTACTAGCATCGAAGTCCGCTTCCTGCCTATGATTGCTGAAGCTATTGGCCGAGGCCTATGTCCCGGGGGAACTGCAACGGCGCCAGGTTGGGCCTGTGGAACTTTTTCCTGGCTATTGCAGTCTATGGAGCGGTGAAAGAAAACATAACGGATTTACTGAGACCTTCACATGTGTACTAGCATGGAAGTCCGCTTCCTGCCTATGATTGCTGAAGCTATTGGCCGAGGCCTATGTCCCGGGGGAACTGCAACGGTGCCAGGTTGGGCCTGTGGAACTTTTTCCTGGCTAATGCAGTCTTTGGAGCGGTGAAAGAAATCGTAACGGATTTACTGAGACCTTCACAAGTGTACTAGCATCGAAGTCCGCCTCCTGCCTATGATTGCTGAAGCTGTTGGCCGAGGCCTATGTCCCAAGGGAACTGCAATGGCGCCAGGTTCGGCCTGTGGAACTTTTTCCTGGCTAATGTAGTCTTTGGAGCGGTGAAAGAAAATGTAACGGATTTACTGAGACCTTCACAGGTGTACTAGCATCGAAGTCTACTTCCTGCCTACGATTTCTGAAGCTGTTGGCCGAGGCCTATGTCCCGGGGGAACTGCAACGGCTCCAGGTTGGGCCTGTGGAACTTTTTCCTGGCTAATGCAGTCTTTGGAGCGGTGAAGGAAAACATTACGGATTTACTGAGACCTTCACAGGTGTACTAGCATCGACGTCCGCTTCCTGCCTACCATTGCTGAAGCTGTGAGCCAAGGCCTATGTCCCGGGGGAACTGATTTCTTTATTGTTCATGTCTTGGGTTGCGTTGGACCCACCTATGCTGTTGGTGCACACAGACCTCCCATCGCGGTGTTTGACCTGTCTGGCACAAAGACACTGTCTGACTTGGGTAGGGGGCAGAGTGCAGATGGCTTTCCCCTTGCGGTGTCGATTAAGCTATCTGACACCTAGAAAGAATGAATACTGTGTGGGCACATGGATTCCTCATAGCTATGTAACTCATGTCCACGTTTGCAGCTCCTGACGGAGGTTGGCACTTTATTGGAATGAAGATCGAACGTCAATTTCTCATTGATTCTCAACTGAATTGTGGGCTATCGCCCCGCCCCTTTTAATGAAGGTCGCTACCTGGCCCTGCCAACCCTCTGCAGTGTGTGCCTCCGGTTCTTCCTCATCGCAGACGCACTTATAAATAGACATGAGGATGGTGTGGCTATGAAGTGAGCGTGTGGCATGAGGGCAGCTGAAGGCTGCGCAGGGACACTTTTGTGTGCGCTGCGGACGCAGGATCGTGCGGGAAGGGGGGGGGGGGTTGTTAGGCAGCATGTAACCCAGGAGAAGTGGCAGCGGTGTATCCCGCAGGCAGTGATTGTGCTTGGTTGGAGGTAGTGTGGTGCTTAGCTGAGGTGTGCCTTGCTAATGAGGGTTTGTCCAAATTAAAAATTGTTAGGGGGAGGGGCAACTCTTGCCGCTATTGTGGCTTAATAGTGGGACCTGGGAACCTGAGATGCAGCCCAGCATGTTGCCCCTCGCCTGCCCTATCTGTTTCTATGTCGTTTCCATCACTTTCTTGGGTTTTCCAGATTTTCACAAATGAAAACCTTAGCGAAGCATGGGTCATATACAAAAATGCTCGAGTCGCCCATTGACTTCAATGGGGTTCGTTACTCGAAACGAACTCTCGAGCATCTCGAAAAGTTTGACTCGAGCAACGAGCACCCGAGCATTTTGGTGCTCGCTCATCTCTATTCCTGATATTAATTTAAGCCACAATAGGTGAACTAGGAATTGTCGAATCCTGTAGATAGCCATGTTGGAGCAGACATGAGGAGATTTAGTCCTTCGAAATTTTAAAATATTCCCAAGTATACCTGGGGAGCCTGGGGCTTTATGCTTGATCAGAGAAGCAATAGTTTCCTTTAATTCTTCCAAAGGCTGTTTTGGAGAGATTTTTCATGCATCCTTAAAAGAAAAGGTCCCATTTTGTATCAGATTAGTTTCATATAATTTGTATAATATTTATCAAATATATAATTTCTTTTCTTTGGGTGAGACTAGAAGATGTTGGCTTGATCATACAGTTTCGCCGTATAGATAGATGCGTAGGTCCCATTCATTAATCCTAACAAAGGCCATCTAGCTTTGTTTCCATGTCTAAAGAACAAGGATTCCTGGAAAGATTGTTTCATGTGTTCCTTCCAGTCCAAGCACTACTCATAATCTCATCTGATTGTAATTAGAGATGAGCGAGCATGCTCGTTTAAGGCCGATGCTCGAGAGAGCATCGGTCTTTTCGAGTAACTACTTACTTGTCAGAGCACCATGCGGGGAGGTGGCAGGGGGAGCATAAGGGAGCAGGGGGGAGAGCTTCCCCCCCCCCCCCACACCGCTCCCCTGCATGATGCTCCGAAGAGTAAGCAGTTACTCGAAAACACTGATGCTCTCTCGAGCATCAGCCTTAAACAAGCGCGCTCGCTCATCTCTAATTGTGAACCATTTATGTTTTGTGATAGCAGAAGGATTCACCTAAAAGGACAGGCCATTCTCAATTTTGAACCAAACTCATCAATTTTAAAGTGAATCTTATTTTCAGTTTCAGACACATATGATATTATTTGCCCTTGAAAGCAAACTTGGCTGTTTATTGCATTCAAAGTCTAGCTATCAGCCTCTCAAGGTCCTTTAATATGGAACAATAGCCGTTGCATGGACTGCCATGTGACTATCGCTCCTGTGCTTACACAGAGGTAAGAGTCATTCAAGTGAATAGAGGTGGAGTGGGCCGGTATCGTCCCAGCCCACCGCCTCCATTAAAGGGGTTGTCCCGAGGCAGCAAGTGGGTCTATACACTTCTGTATGGCCATAATAATGCACTTTGTAATGTACATTGTGCATTAATTATGAGCCATACAGAAGTTATAAAAAGTTTTATACTTACCTGCTCCGTTGCTGGCGTCCTCGTTCCCATGGAGCCGACTAATTTTCGCCCTCCGATGGCCAAATTAGCCGCGCTTGCGCAGTCCGGGTCTTCTGCTTTCTTCTATGGAGCCGCTCGTGCCAGAGAGCGGCTCCGTGTAGCTCCGCCCCGTCACGTGCCGATTCCAGCCAATCAGGAGGCTGGAATCGGCAGTGGACCGCACAGAAGAGCTGCGGTCCACGAAGGTAGAAGATCCCGGCGGCCATCTTCAGCGGTAAGTATTGAAGTCACCGGACCGCCGGGATTCAGGTAAGCGCTGTGCGGGTGGTTTTTTTAACCCCTGCATCGGGGTTGTCTCGCGCCGAACGGGGGGGGGGGGTTTAAAAAAAAACAAACCCGTTTCGGCGCGGGACATCTCCTTTAATGGGAACCAGTAGTCACTCAAACATTGAGTAGCTCCAGTTTACTTGGCACAACAGTCACTTGGTTCTTAGTTTAGCTAAAAACCAAGCGATTCCGTCAAGTGAACGATTTCTTGCTCAGTGCTTTGTGTGTGCATGAGACAATTATCAGCTGAATTTGTTGTTTCCAGCGACAATTTGGGGGATAATCACCCCATCTAAAGTATCCTTTCCTTGCGATTGAAAATTATCATCAGACACTATAAATGTGGGTAACCTCCAAAGGTAATCTGATCTCTTTTCTGCTTATCTCTTATGTAAAGAGCGATCGGGGAATGATCAGAGATAATCATAACTCCAATATGGATTCTATCTAACCTGGCTTGTTTACAGGTGAATATTATCAGATAATTAATTTTTGATCAAAACTGTATTTATGTAAGGACTCAAAGCACTGTGTAACTGTGCCAGAGGAGTATAAAGGAAGATGAGCCAGAAATTGTACCAATATGATAGTGTGCACCAAAATTTGGTGCAGTGGAACTGAGCATGCTCACTGGACACTTGTTGAAAGCTTGATTGCTGCATAATGAGCTGAGCTGATGCAGGACCAAGGATTCTGGAAGCTGCAATCTGCTTTGTCTCATACCGGGAAGAATCAGAAATGCAACAGACCTAAGATGGTGGGGCGAACACCAATGTCTGAAAGCAGAGAGAGTGAGTGACAAATAGTCCTCTCAGTTCCAGGTAAAGCTACGGACAAAGCTTGAGCAGTATGTAGTGAGCACAGGGAATGGAGAACCAGCTTGGGTAATATCACGGTGGCTGGGGACTCTAATGATCAGCCGGCTATGCTACAAATTAAGCTAATAGTGGTTGTAGTTCATGATTAGAGATGAGCGAACCTACTCGGCCACGCCCCTTTTTCGCCCGAGCGCCGCGATTTTCGAGTACTTCCGTACTCAGGTGAAAAGATTCGGGGGGCGCCGCGGGTGAGTGGGGGGTTGCAGCGGGGAGTGGGGGGGAGAGGGAGAGAGAGAGGGCTCCCCCCCCTGTTCCCCGCTGCTACCCCCCAGCGCCCCCCGAATCTTTTCACCCGAGTACGGAAGTACTCGAAAATCGCGGTGCTCAATCGAGTAATTACTCGAAACGAGTATATTCGCTCATCTCTATTCACGATGCCAAGTTGTATTCCAGAATGAGGGGCAGTTTTGTACTTTGATTCCTACTCAGTTATACTACAAAATACAAAAAGTAATGGTGGTTATAGTGGTCCTAGTTCATGACGCCAGTTTCCTGCAGCATCCAGATACCCTGGAAGATATTGTGTTAGGTGACTGAGGTGTTCAGTGCAGGACAAACAACACAGAGGCCAGGAACTTGTGAAAACAGAAAATAGAAATTTTCTGAACATTTAGTAATAGATTAAGCCAATTTTTAACAAAAAAAAACACAGTACTTGCAAATTCCACAGTTACTCCAACATGTACATCTCTGTACAAGCCTGGTGAATTTATTGGCTTATAATTATTGACAACCTAATCAGAGTAACTTTATCTGGGAGACCCTCCTGCTTCTCTCTTGCAGAATTTCTGCCCTATGACTCTTTACAATCATTCTTGTACCTTATCCAGTCCTCGGGGTGCACTTTGGGTGCAATTCAGGTGTGCTTTACTCCTGCCGTTCTTTCCACACAAAGACAGTCTGAGGCCTCTTTTAGGGTTGGCAATAATCCGTAGTTTTTGGGTGCCATATGCTGCATCAGCAGAGTTGGAACAGATATTTCACCTCACTCTCTGCTCTGCTCGTACTCCATACACTCTCTACTCTCTCTCTACATCCCAATGTTTGGCATGGCTATGCCAGGGACACATTTTGAAGCAATCATAGCATTCCTGCATTATAATGACAATACATAGTGCCCACCCAGCAATGACCCCAATTATGATCACTTATATAAAATTAAAATCTCATAAAGAGAAATAGCAAATATGCAAAAAGAAACTGGCCATATACTTACTGATACAAGAGGGCAGGTATAAAAACCACATATTCCCCAACATGCAGACAGCCAGACTGATAAATGGAGAAGCAACAAACACCTGTGAAGGACACTGATGAAACAACCACTCACAAACCCTGCTTATATTAGGGTGGTGGCTGTTTAGTGTTCATTCCTGCATAAAAGAGTAGATACAGTCAGACCACATGATACGTGTAGTGCACCATGCAGGCTTACAACCTATTAGTGACGCCAGATTTGAATCCAGCGAGTTGCCCTGCTCTGCAAGGGTGAACCACACTGGCACTGGCACCCTGGGCTCCTCCAGCATTCAAAACCGCACTGCATGCTCTGGTGGAATTTAATTCTTCCTTTGAAATGTTCCAGGGACTCATCTACAGAAATATTTTTTCTCAGGGGTGTATGCCTTCCTTTTGGTATCAGTATATCAGTAAGTATATGGCCGCTTTCTGTGATTTGCTTGTATAAAATTAGGCTAGTAGTAACTAATCATTTTAATGTTAATTTGTCCAGCCGTACACCCCTGAGAAAAACATTTCTGTAGATGAGTCCCTGTACATTTCAAAGTGAGGCCTGAATTCCACCAGACCCTGACGAGTAAAAAGAGCCCGGTATAGCATGAGAATGTACAAGAAAATAACACTTAAAAAAAGATTGCAATGTAAAGTAGGCCTACGGTAAATGTTAATTATTAACTACTTTGTTAGACAATATGCCGATGCGCACAAATAAAAGAACCAGAGTAATGTTTTGGGTACTCACTAAGAGGGGGTAGGTGCCCCAATATTGCGGTAGTGGGGTGAAACCTCTACATTTGGAGTCCCAGGACAGACTGGATAAAACTTGTATAATTTCAATAAATGTCATATTACATATGACGTAAAATCAATCACAGCTAGATGGTGGAATAACGGATGTTCAATAGTTACCAACAGTGCATGAATATATAAATAGTGCATGATTATATATATATATTAATAATAATTCAATATACATAAAGGATGTATGATAAATACAAGTGAATAAATATCTAAAAATGAATATGTCTATCTATCCTCATATATCCTATAATTAAATCATATTTATATTAAAAAAACAATGAATTAATGTGCTATCTTCATGATTTATCTTAGGGCTCAGTCAGACGGTAGTTCTCTCTGGGCCCTGTTGTGGTCCTGATTCATGGCTGTCTGGAAAATTCCAAATAATATCATGTTATTTACAATAGATCTTACTCAAACTTTTTCCAATGTTTCATTCAGGCCAAAGGGAACCAGGGTGTTTAGTCTAAAGATCCAGAACATCTGGGTAAAGGATTTTGAAGGGATACCTTCCAATGGTGTAACTTTTAAATGGCTTACATCACAATCATGTTTTTTTACAAAAGTGTCTGGATACACTATGCTTGGTGTATCCTTTGGTATGTTAAACCTGTGATTATTGACTTTACATCCAAGAGTATTCATTGTGCGGCTAACACATCATAGGCTGCATGTGCATTCAATTAAATAAATAATAAAATCGGAACGGCAATTTAAAAACTCTTTAATTTTTATAGGGTTTTTTTCTGATCTGGAGTGATGGTTTTTAGAGATGAGCGAACGTGTTCTTCCGAGCTTGATATTCGTGCGAATATTAGGGTGTTCGGGATGTTTGTTATTCGTAACGAACACCATGCGGTGTTCGGGTTACTTTCACTTCCTTCCCTGAGACGTTAGCACGCTTTTCTGGCCAATTGAAAGACAGGGAAGGCATTACAGCTTCCCCCTGCGTCGTTCAAGCCCTATACCACCCCCCTGCTGTGAGTGGCTGGGGAGATCAGGTGTCCGCCTAATATAAAAGTCGGCCCCTCCCGCGGCTCGCCTCAGATGCCTTGTGAGTTAGTGAGGGACAGTGCTGTTTGTACCGGAGCTGCTGTAGGGAAAGAATTGGTAGTTAGTGTAGGCTTCAAGACCCCCAAAGGTCCTTATTAGGGCCACTGATAGCTGTGTGTTGGCTGCTGTTAGCAGTGGCAATTTTTTTTTCCTCAAAATCGGCTCTGCAGAGCGTTGCACCCGGCATTAGGGACAGAAGTGTTGCATAGGCAGGGAGAGTGTTAGGAGTGAGTGTAGCCTTCAAGAACCTCAACGGTCCTTTCTAGGGCCATATTTAACCGTGTGCAGTACTGTGCTGGCTGCTGTTAGCTGTGCTGCATATTTTTTTTCTTCTCAAAATCGCCTCTGCAGAGCATTGCACCCTCCATTGATACTGCAGGGAAAGAATTGTGTAGGCAGGGCCACAACACAGTTATTATTCATTGAATATACGCAGTGCGGCCTTTTGCTTGTAAAACAAGTGAAAATAATTCTATTTGTCCTGCCTCTGTCCGTCCTAAGGGCGGTGGACACGTGTCGGCTGCGTGTGCAACGTTTAAAAATCAGACGCACCCAGCTACGGTTTACTGCTGGCTTCGCCATTTGCTTTCCTTAATTGGGAAAAAAAATACCTGCTCTGCCAGAGTTATAATAACTCTGCTACCCTCAAGTTCTGTGCCACATTAGCAGGGCCACAGCACAGTTATTAAACTTCTCATGTTCATTGAATATACGCAGTGCTGCCTTTTGGTGGAAAAAAACTGAAAATAATTCTATTTGTCCTGCCTCTGTCCGTCCTAAGGGCGGTGGACACGTGTCGGCTGCGTGTGCAACGTTTAAAAATCAGACGCACCCAGCTACGGTTTACTGCTGGCTTCGCCATTTGCTTTCCTTAATTGTGAAAAAAAATACCTGCTCTGCCAGAGTTATAATAACTCTGCTACCCTCACGTTCTGTGACACATTAGCAGGGCCACAGCACAGTTATTAAACTTAGATTATTCATTCACTAGAGGCAGTGGGGCCTTTCGTTTTCAAAAAAGGGAAAAAATTATATTTGGCCTGCAGTCTTGCGCCAATTTATTTCCTGCCTGTGAAATCAAATCACTGGTAATACAGCATGCTGAGGGGTAGGGGTAGGCCTAGAGGACGTGGACGCGGCCGAGGACGCGGAGGGCCAAGTCAGGGTGTGGGCACAGGCCGAGCTCCTGATCCAGGTGTGTCGCAGCCGACTGCTGCGCGATTAGGAGAGAGGCACGTTTCTGGCGTCCCCACATTCATCGCCCAATTAATGGGTCCACGAGGGAGACGGTTATTAGAAAATGAGCAGTGTGAGCAGGTCCTGTCCTGGATGGCAGAAAGTGCTTCGAGCAACCTATCATCAACACGCAGTTCTGCGCCGTCCACTGCTGCAAATCCGAATCCTCTGTCTGCTGCTCCTCCTTCCTCCCAGCCTCCTCACTCCACTACAATGACACCTGCTCAGGAGCGGGAACACTCCCAGGAACTGTTCTCGGGCCCCTGCTTAGATTGGGCAGCAGCGGTTCCTCTCCCACCAGAGGAGTTTATCGTCACTGATGCCCAACCATTCGAAAGTTCCCGGGGTCCGGGGGAAGAGGCTGGGGACTTCCGCCAACTGTCTCAACAACTTTCTGTGGGTGAGGAGGACGATGATGATCAGACACAGTTGTCTTGCAGTGAGGTAGTAGTAAGGGCAGTAAGTCCGAGGGAGCAGCGCACAGAGGATTCTGAGGAAGAGCAGCAGGACGATGAGGTGACTGACCCCACCTGGTGTGCAACGCTTACTCAGGAGGACAGGTCTTCAGAGGGGGAGTCAAGGGCATCAGCAGGGCAGGTTGCAAGAGGCAGTGCGGTGGCCAGGGGTAGAGGCAGGGCCAGACCGAATAATCCACCAACTGTTTCCCAAAGCGCCCCCTCGCGCCATGCCACCCTGCAGAGGCCGAGGTGCTCTAAGGTCTGGCAGTTTTTCACAGAGACGCCTGACGACCGACGAACAGTGGTGTGCAACCTTTGTCGCGCAAAGCTCAGCCGGGGAGCCAACACCAACAGCCTCACCACCACCACCATGCGCAAACATATGATGGCCAAGCACCCCACAAGGTGGGACGAAGGCCGTTCAGCGCCTCCGGTTTGCACCCCTGCCTCTCCCCCTGTGCCCCAACCTGCCACTGAGATCCAACCCCCCTCTCAGGACACGGGCACTACCGCCTCATGGCCTGCACCCACACCCTCATCTCCGCTGTCCTCGGCCCCATCCAGCAGTGTAGTTCAGCGCACCGTCCAGCCGTCGCTTGCGCAACTGTTGGAGCGCAAGTGCGCCGCCACGCACCCGCACGCTCAAACGTTAACCGTCCGCATAGCAAAATTCATCAGCCTTGAGATGCTGCCGTATAGGGTTGTGGAAACTGAGTCCTTCAAAAGTATCATGGAGGCGGCGGCCCCGCGCTACTCAGTTCCCAGTCGCCACTACTTTTCCCGATGTGCCGTCCCAGCCCTGCACGACCACGTCTCCCGCAACATTGTACGCGCCCTCACCAACGCGGTTACTGCCACGGTCCACTTAACAACGGACACGTGGACAAGCACAGGCGGGCAGGGCCACTACATCTCCCTGACGGCACATTGGGTGAATTTAGTGGAGGCTGGGACAGAGTCAGAGCCTGGGACCGCTCACGTCCTACCCACCCCCAGAATTGCAGGCCCCAGCTCGGTGGTGGTATCTGCAGAGGTGTATGCTTCCTCCACTAAAGCACCCTCCTCCTCCTCCTCCTCCTCCTCTGTCTCGCAGCAGCATGTCGCCAGCAGTCGGTGTCGCGCGGTGTGGCAGCACAGCAGTGGGCAAGCGTCAGCAGGCCGTGCTGAAACTACTCAGCTTAGGCGATAAGAGGCACACGGCCCACGAACTGCTGCAGGGTCTGACACAGCAGACTGACCGCTGGCTTGCGCCGCTGAGCCTCCAACCGGGCATGGTCGTGTGTGACAACGGCCGTAACCTGGTGGCGGCTCTGCAGCTCGGCAGCCTCACGCACGTGCCATGCCTGGCCCACGTCTTTAATTTGGTGGTTCAGCGCTTTCTGAAAAGCTACCCACGCTTGTCATACCTGCTCGGAAAGGTGCGCCAGCACATTTCTGCAAATCCCACACGCACGCTGCCACCCTGCGGACACTGCAACATAGGTTTAATCTGCCAGTGCACCGACTGCTGTGCGACGTGCCCACACAGTGGAACTCTACGCTCCACATGTTGGCCAGGCTCTATGAACAGCGTAGAGCTATAGTTGAATACCAACTCCAACATGGGCGGCGCAGTGGGAGTCAGCCTCCTCAATTCCTTTCAGAAGAGTGGGCCTGGTTGGCAGACATCTGCCATGTCCTTGGTAATTTTGAGGAGTCTACCCAGGTGGTGAGCGGCGATGCTACAATCATTAGCGTCACCATTCCTCTGCTATGCATCTTGAGAAATTCCCTGCAAACCATAAAGGCAAATGCTTTGCGCTCGGAAACGGGGGCGGTGGAAGACAGTATGCCGCTGGATAGTCAGGGCACCCTCCTGTCTATTTCTCAGCGAGTACAGGAGGAGGAGGAGGAGCATGAGGAGGATGAGGAGGAGGGGGAAGAGACAGCTTGGCCCGCTGCTGACGGTACACCGGCTGATTGCCTGTCATTCTTTCAGTGTGTATGGCCTGAGGAGGAGGAGGAGGAGGAGGATCCTGAAAGTGATCTTCCTAGTGAAGACAGCCATGTGTTGCGTACTGGTACCCTGGCGCACATGGCTGACTTCATGTTAGGATGCCTTTCTCGTGACCCTCGCGTTGCACGCATTCTGGCCACAACGGATTACTGGGTGTACACACTGCTCGACCCACGCTATAAGGAGAACCTGCCCACTCTCATTCCCGAAGAGGAAAGGGGTTCGAGAGTGTTGCTATACCACAGGACCCTTGCGGACAAGCTGATGGTAAAATTCCCAGCCGACAGCGCTAGTGGCAGAAGGCGCAGTACCGAGGGCAAGGTAGCAGGGGAGGTGCGGAGATCGAGCAGCATGTACATCCCAGGCAGTGCAACAGTCTTTAAGGGCTTGGCCAGCTTTATGGCTCCCCAGCAAGACTGTGTCACCGCTCCCCAGTCAAGGCTGAGTCGGCGGGAGCACTGTAAAAGGATGGTGAGGGAGTACGTAGCCGATCGCACGACCATCCTCGGTGACGCCTCTGCCCCCTACAACTACTGGGTGTCGAAGCTGGACACGTGGCCTGAACTAGCGCTGTATGCCCTGGAGGTGCTTGCTTGTCCTGTGGCTAGCGTCTTGTCGGAGAGGGTGTTTAGTGCGGCTGGGGGAATCATCACAGATAAGCGTAGCCGCTTGTCAACCGACAGTGCCGACAGGCTAACACTCATCAAGATGAACAAAGGCTGGATTTCCCCAGACTTCTGTTCTCCACCAGCGGACAGCAGCGATACGTAAGCAATACGTAGGCTGCACCCGCGGATGGAAGCTACGTTCTCTCTCACCATCCAAAACGGGGACATTTCTGCTTCATCAATCTGTGTCTAATATTCCTCCTCCTCCTCCTCCTGCTCCTCCTCCTGAAACCTCACGTAATCACGCTGAACGGGCAATTTTTCTTAGGGCCACAAGGCTCACTCAAATAATTTTTCTGAACAATTTTGATAAGTTTCAATGCGCTTAAAAGCGTTGGAACTTTAACTTGAACCAATTTTTCGTTACACTGGGCTGCCTCCAGGCCTAGTTACCACTTAAGCCACATTAACCAAAGCGATTCACCTGCCATCTTGGTTGGGCATGGCCAATTTTTACTGAGGTACATTAGTACTGTTGGTACACCAATTTTACACCTACAGTGTAATCATAGCAATTTGTATGTTCTTCGCCTGCACTCATGGTACAGAAAGGTGTGTGGGGTTGGCCTACACTTTAGCTACATAAATGTAACTTGGGCCTTGGCTATACTAAGGCTACTGAAATGGAACTAAGACTGCGCTCCCACTATACTGCTGCTTCAGAATTGTTACTGGGGCCTGTCTTGAGTGCTACTATTGCTGACATGGAACGAAGACTGCGCTCCCGCTATACTGCTGCTTCGGAATTGTTACTGGGGCCTGTCTTGAGTGCTACTATTGCTGACATGGAACGAAGACTGCGCTCCCGCTATACTGCTGCTTCGGAATTGTTACTGGGGCCTGTCTTGAGTGCTACTATTGCTGACATGGAACGAAGACTGCGCTCCCGCTATACTGCTGCTTCGGAATTGTTACTGGGGCCTGTCTTGAGTGCTACTATTGCTGACATGGAACGAAGACTGCGCTCCTCCTATAATGCTGCTACTGATATGTTAGTGGGGCCTGTCCTAATGCTATGGCTGAAATGTTACGAATTCTGGGCTCTGCCTATACCGCTGCTAATGGTATGTCTCTGGGGTGTGGAAACAGAGGCTTCCCAAAGACATGATGGCGGCGAGGCCATTTCCCACCAACGCGGTTACTGTTAAGGTGCATATAACCACGTACACGTGGAGAGGACACGTAGTGCCTCAAAAACATCCCCCTCCTCCTCCAACAGGGAAAACATTCTTGGCAAATGCCTTTGCATTGGTTCGTCTGGTGGCAGTCCAAGAATTTCACCTTTACCGACACAACAAGAGAGCCCCCACACCATCCCCCCGCCACGGCCCACTTAATCCTGGCCGCATTCCGAAAACCAACAAAATACAACCGTGCTACTAGGTCCGCAGTCACCACCACATTACCACCAACGCGGTTACTGTTAAGGTGCATATAACCACGGACACGTGGAGAGGACACGTAGTGCCTCAAAAACATCCCCCTCCTCCTCCAACAGGGAAAACATTCTTGGCAAATGCCTTTGCATTGGTTCGTCTGGTGGCAGTCCAAGAATTTCACCTTTACCGACACAACAAGAGAGCCCCCACACCATCCCCCCGCCACGGCCCACTTAATCCTGGCCACATTCCGAAAACCAACAAAATACAACCGTGCTACTAGGTCCGCAGTCACCACCACATTACCACCAACGCGGTTACTGTTAAGGTGCATATAACCACGGACACGTGGAGAGGACACGTAGTGCCTCAAAAACATCCCCCTCCTCCTCCAACAGGGAAAACATTCTTGGCAAATGCCTTTGCATTGGTTCGTCTGGTGGCAGTCCAAGAATTTCACCTTTACCGACACAACAAGAGAGCCCCCACACCATCCCCCCGCCACGGCCCACTTAATCCTGGCCGCATTCCGAAAACCAACAAAATACAACCGTGCTACTAGGTCCGCAGTCACCACCACATTACCACCAACGCGGTTACTGTTAAGGTGCATATAACCACGGACACGTGGAGAGGACACGTAGTGCCTCAAAAACATCCCCCTCCTCCTCCAACAGGGAAAACATTCTTGGCAAATGCCTTTGCATTGGTTCGTCTGGTGGCAGTCCAAGAATTTCACCTTTACCGACACAACAAGAGAGCCCCCACACCATCCCCCCACCACGGCCCACTTAATCCTGGCCGCATTCCGAAAACCAACAAAATACAACCGTGCTACTAGGTCCGCAGTCACCACCACATTACCACCAACGCGGTTACTGTTAAGGTACATATTACCAGTCTGACTGGGGCATGCAGACACCTTGACAGAATGAATAGTGTGTGGCACATAGGTTCCCCATTGCTATGCCCACGTGTGCAGCTCCTGATGGCGGTGGCACAGGATTATATTTCTCATTGCTTCTGTACAGCATTGTGGGCTATCGCCCCGCCCCTTTTAAAGAGGGTCGCTGCCTAGCCGTGCCAACCCTCTGCAGTGTGTGCCTGCGGTTCCTCCTCATGGCAGACGCACTTCTAAATAGACATGAGGGTGGTGTGGCATGAGGGCAGCTGAAGGCTGCGCAGGGACACTTTGGTGTGCGCTGTGGGGGGGAGGGGTGGTGGTTGGTCAGCATGTAACCCAGGAGAAGTGGCAGCGGAGTGTCATCCAGGCAGCTTTGTGGTAGCTAGTGTGGTGCTTAGCAAAGGTATGCCATGCTAATGAGGGCTTTTCAGATGTAAAAGTTGTTGGGAGGTGGGGGGGCCCACTCTTGCCGGTATTGTGGCTTAATAGTGGGACCTGTGAACTTGAGATGCAGCCCAACATGTAGCCCCTCGCCTGCCCTATCCGTTTCTGTGTCATTCCCATCACTTTCTTGAATTGCCCAGATTTTCACACATGAAAACCTTAGCGAGCATCGGCGAAATACAAAAATGCTCTGGTCGCCCATTGACTTCAATGGGGTTCGTTATTCGAAACGAACCCTCGAACATCGCGGGAAGTTCGTTTCGAATAACACCCGAACATTTTGGTGTTCGCTAATCTCTAATGGTTTTCCATTTATTACACATTATTTTGAAGCACTTACACCAATTTCGGCCACACCTATAAACCCCCACTGGTTGCGTTATATGGTTCTTCATAGAAGACTCCTTTTGTGTTATATTCTTTGGGCAGGAGGGGGATGGGGGGGGGAATATTCTTAACGGACCTATTCTTTCTAAATATAACCCTGGGGTTTTCTTGTATGTGGTCTCTCAGAAAAGGACCCGCCCCTAGGATCCCCCAATGTTTCTGTAATATATTTTTAATTTGCTGGTGTTGGTTGCTATATTTTGTGGTGAAATAAATGGAGTGATTCTGGTTACTCTTTAGTTTTCCTTTGTTGTTGGAGGTGGTCTTCTGTTCCCCTTGAGCTTTTTTATAGGCCGATTCAATCAGGGGAACTATATAGCCTTTTTCTTTGAATCTTTTTAATAAAATTTCGTTTTGTTCCTCATATAATTTCTGAGTGGAACAATTTCTTTTGATACGTTTAAACTGGCCGTATGATACACTGACCTGTCATTCAATAGCTGAGAGCTGCCTCTGATTGGTCACAGTGCTCAGCCAATCAGAGGCGGCCCATTCAGCTGGACGCAGCTGAGCCCCGGCAGCTGCAGAAAGGTGAGTATAGATTTTTTTTTTTTACACGTTTTTGGATTGTTTTTCAGGGAAGGGCTTATATTCTAAGCCCTTTCCCCGAAAATTACTACAGCGCTTGCCGGCAGCCAATTGCTTTCAAAGGAGCCGGCTGTACTGCCGGCTCCATTGAATTCAATGGGAGAACATCGCGCTTCTCTGTGACAGCTGTGGCACAGCTATGGCAGAGGATAGCGGGCAGCGCTCTTGTGACTGAGCCCTTTTGTGCGGATAAACGCTGCTAGCAGCGTTTTTTCCGCCGTGCCGCCCGCTAAGGTCACGCAAATTTTTGAATGCACCAGTTATCAATTAAAAATGTGCACGTACAAACGCCCATCTGACTGAGCCCTAAGATAAATCATGAAGATAGCACATTAATTCATTGTTATTTTATATAAATATGATTTAATTATAGGATATATGAGGATAGATAGACATATTCATTTTTAGATATTTATTCACTTGTATTTATCATACATCCTTTATGTATATTGAATTATTATTAATATATAATTATGCACTATTTATATATTCATGCACTATTGGTAACTATTGAACATCCGTGATTCCACCATCTACCTGTGATTGATTTTAAGTCATATGTAATATGAAATTTATTGAAATTATGCAAGTGGAGTGACGTAATCGCGCCGCATTGGACCGCACGTTATGCGTTCCAAAACCATCATGCAGGACGCGATGACGTATACCCCGTGCACAGCGTCAAGACGAGGTGACGGAACACCGAGTTATGCTGTAAACTCGGTGAGTAGGCACCTCCTTATATGTATCTGTTTGTGATATTGTTTTTTATGCTTGAAAAGGGCCTCCAAGTGGCCGAAACGCGTTGCATCTGCTGTTGGACCTCTTGATGAGGGACAACATTTGTGAATTGGGATATTCGGAATAAAGACGATTTAACATCTTGGGGTGAGACTGTAAATTCCGGCAAGGAGCCACATCTTCAGTGATTGTAAGGCTGTCCTGGGACTCCAAGGGTGGAGGTTTCACCCCACTACTGCAATATTGGGGCACCTCCCCCCTGTTAGTGAGTACCCAAAATATTACTCTGGTTCTTTTATTTGAGTGCATGGGCATATTGTCTAACATTTCCTTACCACCATTATTCTGAATTTTGGGGGGTATCCTTTTACTCTGCATATGCTGCTCTCCAACTTTGATGGGTTATAAGAGGACCGAAGAAATTTTGTGTGTCGATTAAGTCCATCAAGGTGCTGTCCACATCTATTCTGTAGTAACTACTTTGTGGTGTTTGACCATTTGCCTTAGAATACATTCACACGGACAAGTGCGATATCGGGGATTTTTTATGCCGATACAAGGTGTTTTTAATTGAAAACCGCCTCGCATCACTTTGCTTGTGAATTTTTCCAAATTTTTAGTAGTTTTTTTTTTTTTTAATAATAGAGATTCACTGATGAAAATATTAACAGTACAATAAACTACCAAATGTCACAGAAAAGCAAAGCTCAGACTCGAGTCGATGAGTAAAAGCATTTAAAAGTCACTATCACATAGTGACAGATGATAGATTTGAAAAAAAAGGCTTGGTCATTAAGGCCAAAATAGGCGTTGTCCTTAGGGAGTTAATGCCGTTATCATTATCTCTTACTACCAGCTTCTATGTTTCAGTTTCTATTCTCCGCTGAATAATCCGTCTCCTTGTGTTCTCCTGGCACAGAGAAGTTTCGTTTCTCCCTTCTCCCCTCCTCTTACTGAGGATGACGTGAGCCTCTCCCAATACTGTGTGACTATAAAACCCTGAAGACAGGATCCCCGCATTATAGTCAGAAAACTTCCTCTACAGTTCACAGCGACCACCCGGAGGGACAAGATGAGGTAAATCCTTTCATATTCCGAAATGATTAACCTCCAAGACGCCTCAGCTATTGAAGTGTTACTGTTTTTTATAGTTTACTTACTTTGATTCAATGTTGTAAGCTATACTGTATCTAGAAGACAGTCAGTCTCATGGCAATTTATAGCAAGTAGATTTGAGTTGGGTTGATCAAAGTTATTTTACTTTATGAAACAAAGCAAGAACGAGTCATCAAGAACAACATTAATTCAAGAAATGATTGGTCACTCCCAATGAATGGAGTTTCATTGGTTAGGATTTGTTTGATGTTTATGGATGTTTATCATATATGAAAAGCAAACGTTAGGCACGAGTCTGAAAACTTTTCACCAGCTTCACACAAAGCAGTTTGACGCAGAAAAGATTTGTACTTCTCCTTTTTACTTTTTTTCTTTGAGCTGGTGATGCTCTGTGTGACCAAGCCTAATGATGACAACAGGGCAAGTCACTGAGCATGCACCTTTCCGGGAAGTACAGCATGTGAGCTGTGTCTGGAGTGCATGGAAGCTGGAGACATCAATAGGGTTAGTGTAAAAGGAGAAGGAGAGAGCATGGACCAATGTGAAGCAGAGCAAAGTGGTCAGCTGAACCTCCTCTGGTGGGTAAGCTGTTGAAACAGTTGCATAGAAACTGCCCCAACATTCATTAAAAGAATGAAATCCACTGTAAAAATGTCTGTCTTTTCTGCAACAGTTTTTCTACTACGTGCTGATAAAACTTTGATATTCCCATCCGCATGCATTTTGGTGCATATTTGTGGCTGTTATGCCACATCTGAAATTGGCCTGAAATGGACAATACTGGAAAGCTGGAGACATCTTGCTGATTGTAGTATTGTCCATTTCAGGCCAAGTTCAGATTTGCACCACAATGCATGCAGATGGGAATGTCAAAGTTTTATCTGCATGTAGCAGAAAATTGTTGCAGAAAAGGGAGAGATTTTCATGGTGGATTTCATTCTTTTAATGCATGGCCTGAGATCTGTTGCAACTCTGCAGCTCATTCTGTTGGAAAATCCACATGTAACACATGCTTCAATTTCATGGCACATTTCTTACATGAAAATTTGACCCTAAAGTTAAATAAACCAAAAATTTCTTCACTATATTCTGGTTAGACACTATAGGATGCAAAGAACATTCTAAGAACTTACTGTATTTAAATTAATGATATATAGGGTGATGCGGAAGTAGTTATATCATTTGTAATGCAATGCAAGTACAAAACCAGTTCAATGACATAAATTGAAACACATGGAGATGAAAATGAAAAATTCAGAAAGTAAATCTAATGTCTATCAACATAATGATCAACCTGTTACGATTGTGTGGGCAAACTAAGCACGGGGCCCACATGAGCGTGACCCAAAGAGATGGATACACACAGGTTTTGCACAACTGTGCTACAGGGAGGATGACATGGCCCTACCTGAACGGGGACATGGCCCTGATAAAGGGCAGCCCAGCGTTCTTCGGAACTGGGCTCTAGCTGCTCCTAGGAACCACGCCACCAGAACAGGACACATACACATGCCACATGACCGGGACAAGTGGACAGAACAAGAAGACAGCATACAGCAGCCAAAATGCAACCACTAGAAACAGATGATAAGCTATATATTAATACCAGGTATTAGTTGACATTTTGATCAAAACGTGGAAGCTAGTGGGCCACTTGACAGCTCCTGGCTATACAGCTAGTTCCTACACTAATCAGAAGTCCAACAGCACCAGACACAGTTCACACCGCAAGCTTCAACAGCACAGATAACAGAGCACAAGTCACACAGCAAGCTGCACAGGACAGACAATAGAACACAAGTCACACAGCAAGATGCACGCACTGACTTTACAGGCACTAGCTTTACAGCAGACTACAACTTATAGTGCAAACCACACGGACTCCACCCAGAGCTCACATGCACACAGATGAAACACAGCAAGTCTAAAAGTCTCCTCATACCAAGGGGGATAGACAGTCAGCCACCAAGCTGACATAGGGAACTGTGTCAGGGATCCACCAACTGACACACAGACGAGACATAAGACGTTTGGAGGCCTGTCAGAGGAAAGGAAAAGGGGTCCGCATATGATACAGACAAGGACTACAGGTGTCCAAATTGTCTTTAGGGAAGCAGAGAGACACAGATCTGAGTGAGAACACAATAGATACATCCAAACAGTACAAGACCAGCAACAGTTACTGACAGGAGCTGGGTTTATATGAGCTGCAAGCTAAAGTGGATTGGCTGCTGGAAAATACCACACCCAGCCAGCTCAATTAACCCCAACCTGTGGAGCTGAGCTGCTAGGAACCTTAGTACTACAGATCCCAGCAGCACACGTAACACAACCATTACACCGTCAAGACTGATATAAGCTTGGAGATGATAAGCCACATGTTCACATGCATCCCTACACATTGGAACTGGAATGTTATTGAATTCCTTACTGATAGTAAGCTTCATAAACTGTTGAAATGGGATTCCTCAAAAAAGAACAGGCCTATCAACCCCCGATATGAAATTCCTGCCCAGACCATCACATCTGGACTGCTGTTATCCACCTCAATTGTCACTTCAGGGTTTTCAGGTCACCAATAAACACAGTTGTGTCTGTTAACACCTTTTGACACTCGGCCTCTTCAGTCCACATCATTCTTCGTTGCAAGTCTATGTCATTTTCAAGTTTTCCAAGCCAGGATTTAGTAAATTTAACACACTGTCTGTCCCATCATCCAGGATTGGGATGTTTTCAACATTATGGGGTGGCAGCAGGATGGAGCCCCAGCTTATTATGCACTCTATTTTCGTGACTGGTTAGACAAGAAGTTTCCAAATAGGCAGACAGCAGCTGGCGCCTGGGATCTTACCCCACCTGTCTTTTTCCTTTTGGGCTATCTTAAGTCCTTAGCACTCTATGATGTACAGTTACATCATTGAAGTTCCGAGTTTGTATGGAGAGGGATAGGGTGTCGAAACCGCTCCATACGATATGGGTGTTGGCTGTTTCTTACAGTTGATACCGACCACAACAGCTCCAATGATCCCTGATCAAAGTTGTTAACTAGAGATGAGCAAGCGTACTCCCTAAGTTACGGGAGTGAGCGTGGGGGAGCTGGGGGAGAGAGAGAGAGAGAAAGAAATCTCCCTGCCCCCCCTCGTTCCTCCTCGCTCTCCCCGACGGCCCTCGAATCTTTGGAGACGAGCGGGCATGTACTCGAAAATGGCAATACTCGCTCAAGTAATTTGCCTTAGTGAGTATGCTCGCTCATCTATTGTTAACCCTTTAAATTCCCTGATCAATGTTTTGTGGTCCGGAATGGCCCCTGAATGAATGACGGGCGAGAGCTGCCTGTGATTGGCTGAGCGCCTCAGCCAATCACAATCAGCTCTTTCAGCAAGTGGGGATTTAAAATCCCCGCCTGCTCAAAGAACAGGACCACAGAGCAGGGGACAGCACAGAGAAGACGCAGCTGAAGAAAGGTGAGTGTCTATTTTTTAAAAAATTTTTACACAATTTTTTCTGTTTTTTCAGGGAAGGGATTATGTTTAGAGCCCTTCCCTGAAAACCAATGACGGGCTGCCGGCAGCAGGATCCTCTACCGCAGCTGTCATGTATGAATTGAAGAATTCCTCTGCTGCATCTGTCACAGATGTGGCAGGTGCAGCAGCAGGGAATTCTTTTTACTAGCGGGGATGAAGGAAACATCTACCGCATGCGGCGGATGTGTTCTGCATCCCTGCGAGGGACATGGCAGCGGCGGAGAGGTGAGTTTTTGGGTTTTTTTTACACTAAAATTATTGTTTTTCTGGGAAGGGCTTATATGTAAAGCTCTTCCATGAAAAACAATTCAGGGGTGTCGGCAGACCATTGTCTTCAATTGTCTTCATTGAAGACATGTGGGGAGGAGAGAGTGAAATATTCTCGAGCACCGCGTGGTGCTCGCTCGAGTAATGAGTACTCTCGAGTATGCTCGCTCATCTTTAGTTATTACTCCATTGTTCATAGTTTCTTTTTGTTTGATTTTGTTTTACTGTTTTGTTTTTATTGCTGTAATGTGTATGTGAATTATTACTTATTATCAAATTTTGTCACAAAAGGAAATTATTTGGAAATAAAAATGATCTAACTACTGCTCCACCCTGTATAATATATAGCTCACTTGTGTGTATATGTCATGACATTTTTAATCAGTTACTCATACCAATCACCTCTCTTATTTTCTATCACAGTGCGCCATCATTGAAGCTGCGTTTACTGCAACTTAAATGTCACTTTACTTGGAAACTAACTTTAAAGGACATGGACCCTGAAGAAATAGAAGAAAGAATGTATAACCAGTTAACATTTCTTGTCACCAAGAACAAATACATGGTATACAGTATTCTGGCCTATGTGATGCATCTGAAAAAGGATTACACAAAAGCTGTTGCCAATTTACAGAAAGCAGAAGAAGTGATTAAAGAGAACAATCCAGATGGACCTGATCACAAATATTTGGTGACATATGGAAATTATGCATGGATCTTCTACTACCTGCACCAGTATGAAGACTCTCAAAAATATATAGATAAAGTAGACCAGATAAATAAAGGACTCAAAGATACACCAGACATATCTGAAATCTATGGAGAAAAGGGCTGGGCACTGTTAAAACTTTGTGGATATTATTATGAAGAAGCAAAACTTTGCTTTCAGAAGGCTTTGGAGCTAGAACCGGAAGATCCTGAGTGGAACACTGGCTATGCAACTGTGGTCTATAGACTGGAAACCATGAATGGCAGACAATGTCCAGCCTCAGAATGCAAATCGCTAGATCTGTTGAAGCGTGCAATAGAGAAGAATCCAAATGACGCCGTGGTGAAGGCACTTCTTGCGTTGAAGCTGCAAGACCTAAAAAGAACTGATGAAGGAAAAAAATATCTTGAAGAAGCCATAAAACAAGCCCCAAACCTTCCATATGTGCTCCGTTATGTTGCCAAGTTTTACAGGAGGGCTCGCATGGAAGATGAGGCCTTACGTCATCTAAAAACAGCAGTAGATCTCATCCCAAACTCTGGATTTCTACATCATCAAATTGGACTATGTTACAAGCGTAAATATTACAATTCTAAAAAGCAATTGGGAAACAGGAACATTTATAGCAGACAACTAGACCAAGAATCATATGATCTTCTGCAAAATGCTATCTTTCATTTTAAAAAGGCGCTGGAGTCTAAGAAATCACTTGTGTATGCGTACACAGACTTAGCAAACATGTACTGCGAAGCAAAAGAGTATCAAAAAGCAGAGGACACATTTGAAGCAGTTTGGGCTTTTACCAGTCTTTCGGATGAGGAGAAGCAGCAGATCTATTACCATTATGGACATTTCAAGGAATACTGCAGGAGATCTCAATCTGAAGCCATCCACTATTATAAGATGTCTTTGCAGATTACTTCAACCATGAGAGAGAAAGAATTCAGTGAAAGTGCTCTAAGAAGAATTTCCTCAAAGATAATCAGAAACAATAGACAAGATCCAGAGGGTTTTGCTTTGCTTGGCTTCATCCATAAGACTAACGGGGAAAGAAATGATGCAATTGATTGCTTTGAAAAAGCTTTAAGATATGACCCTCACAATGCAGAGTATGTGAGTGAACTCTGTGAGCTGAAGTTGATGATATAAAGAACAAGTGAACTAGAAGAGAGATATTGGGTTTTAACGTTTAGTTTCTTTTCCTTTATATATCTGTAGATCATACATCTTCAAAAAAATTCTTCCATTGTGAACAATTAAACATTATGTACACCATTGCACGTTTCCACTGAGCTATTACAGAGGGCTGTATGACAATACCGGGGAGGTAGTGGAGGAGGATTAGGATGACAGAGAGCAGCAAAAGCTACTATTACAGAGGGCTGTAATTCACTCTGGGTAAATTTCCTGCTCTTATCAGCAGTGAGGGGGAAGGGACCAGCAGTTACTGAGAAAACAGATGATATAGATGTGTAGTATTGAGTGGGGCTGGTTATGCTACACAGCTTCTAAAGGAGGAGGGGGAGCTGAGCTTATGCACATTCATCAGACGGACCAGCTGATCCATGCTGGGTGGGAACAGCTCCGAGCCACAAATTTAAATAGCGGAGAACCTGCAAACCAAGTATGAGGCTTTCTAAATTCAAGGTAGGAAAACTCAGTGCATAAAACACATAAATGCATTTTTTGCAAGAACGTAGATATCTGTACACTGATTTTTCATGCACAAAGGTCCATTTAAATAATAGACCTGCAGCTGCAATTTCTCACTTAGTGTTTCAGTAAAACACTATTGGTGGACGAAAAAGGGGAACAGATGGGGAATCTAATTAGTGAGTGCATCACCATGTATAGAGTTAATATGTACATTAGACTCAGAATTTCTGTCTGATTTCTGTTTAAAACCTCTTTAACTTTGTAAGGACAAATGTTTTTGTAGCATAACTAACAAAATAAGAGTACTTTCACAATGCAGTTTGCACAAATATTTCTATCATATATGCATATTTAAATAATGTAATCCCCTGCTTTATTAATAAAGTCTTTAACATGATCAATACTGATTTGTGGAATCAAATTATTTTTGATTGTGATATTGTATTTCTAGTTGTAGGGTTACTGTGCCGCCATCTTATATAATACTTCACAGTTTAAATATTTACAAGCAATACATTTATAATATGCAAACAAATCAACGATGAATGCTTCTCAACTCTGGACCTAAACTACCCCAACAGGTCATATTTTTAGGATTACCTTGGTTTCACAAATATGATATAATTAATGTAAATGCATCAAGAATCACTCCATGCATGCTATCTATGGAATATGCTCAAATTATAATCTTTAGGGGTGGCTATGGTTGACAAACACTGATTTACAGCAGCAGTGGTTGACATTTTGAGGACCTCACAAGTAATGTTTGACTCTATTTGATTATGTTAAGTGTCTCCTGTGCAAAAAAGGGTACAACTGAGTCCCCTGAGTGCATCTGAGCTCTTGGTGGGGATCATGACATTGAAACCTACATAAATCATGTGTAAAAATGCATACTCATATGTGTTATAACTGTGGTGGGAAAGCCACGTCAACAGTTTCCGATGATGCTTAACCCAAAATGCAATAGGACTGGGTCAAGGGATGAATGTGGTAGGCCCACTTACCATGCAAAGAAATTCATTTTAATTTTAAAAAGGGTTATCTGGGAATCTAAAACAAAAATCTTGCATACCACTTGGATGACCGCTAGCACTGGGGCAGAAATAGAACAGAAAGTGAAATACCCTTCACAGACTAACTAAAATTCTTTGTATTAATTAATATTAAAAGACATATATAGGGTACCTAAGACAAGCACCAAAACATAAATATCAATACCAAATAGATATCTCAGATAGTGAAAAGACCACCACTACTTCATATCAATGGGATCTGTACAGTATACACCTATAATCAAAATGATAGTGCTGGGAAGAACATATACTTAGACTAGGACATGCTCTGGATGTAGGATAAGTCCAACAATAGAGAGAGCTGTAGATACCCTGGGAAGCAAAAAGTAACGTGAGGAACGGGGCAGTGGTCTACCACCAAACAGAATTTTGGGATCAACAACAGCTCTAGCTTGGCTTGTTGGCCAGACCCAACTCAATTTCTCACAGACCAGGCTGGATAATACTTGTGATACCCAGTCCATCTCATGTAGCTGGCACAGCAACATCGGACACTCGTGACCAGAGAATGCTGTGAGTCTAGTGCCCCTCTGTAATCCTACGGACCTGTAACCTAAGGGACCTTTCACATAAGTGGAATGGTTCTGCTGGGAATTTGCCGCTGCGGGATTTCACACCAAAATCCCAAGGGATAACTGTAGATTATGATCTGGAATTGCAGGTTGATTTAAGCCACCTTCTTTCCACATCAAAATTCACATGGAGCCATGTGGATTTGATGCAGAATTTACTGCAACGTACACACATAATACTCAGTGAAAAGAACTCCTTGATTTGGATGTGGGAACACTTTTTTGTTAAAGTAGAAATTTTCCAGAATGAAATAATACATTTTGGCAGATTTTTTTTAAATGGTTGCCCTAAACAGCTAAATTCCCAATAAGCTATACATCAATATAATTTTTATGTAATTACCATTTGCTATGCATAAATTATTCTGAATTTGCTAATTAAATAAATAAATGGCTCTTCCATGAATAACTATTCCACGGGCAGCATGCTGTCCTTAAAATGGTGGGGTCCCGGGTATGGATCCAATCAAGGACAACA
Source organism: Eleutherodactylus coqui (assembly GCF_035609145.1). Classification (NCBI taxonomy): domain Eukaryota; kingdom Metazoa; phylum Chordata; class Amphibia; order Anura; family Eleutherodactylidae; genus Eleutherodactylus; species Eleutherodactylus coqui. Next base: position 214,954,514 of record NC_089840.1, on the reverse strand, counting down.
TCTATATGGAATTTGTAAGTTCTTTCCATGTTTGAATGTTTTTCTCAGTGCTTTACATACCACTTCCTTAAAAGTCTTCTCACTACACCCTCTTAGTCCTCTACTTAAGGAGAAACAATACCCTTCCTGATCCATGTCTATAGGCCTCCCACTAGTCGAGCCAGAAACCTACTGCATACTGATGAGGGGCAATAATTAGAGATGAGCGAACCTACTCGTCCACGCCCCTTTTTCGCCCGAGCGCCGCGATTTTCGAGTACTTCCGTACTCGGGCGAAAAGATACGGGGGGCACCGTGGGTGAGTGGGGGGTTGCAGCTGGGAGTGGGGGGGAGAGGGAGAGAGAGAGGGCTCCCCCCTGTTCCCCGCTGCTACCCCCCGCTCTGCCACCCCTCCCCCTGCCCCCGGTGCCCCCCGAATCTTTTCACCCGAGTATGGAAGTACTCGAAAATCGCGGTGCTCGATCGAGTAATTACTCGAAACGAGTATACTCGCTCACCTCTAGCAATAATCCCAAAACAGCAGTTTATGTATGGTATTCTGGCTTGGTTTTTAATCCCCAGTCATTGTCATAAGGCTTATCTAAAGAGTCTGACATTGATTTGCAGGAATGCTGCTTTCCAATAGGTGGCGGTGCAGACATATTGTTCCATCCTCCCTATTTACATACTCTTTGCTGGTGCACTTAACCCCTTAGTGACCAATCCTGTTTGCGCCTTAATGAAGGGGCCAAATTCGGAAATCTGACATGTCACTTTAACATAGAATAACTCTGTAAAGGTTTTGCATATTCAAGTGATTCTGACATTGCCTTTTCCCAGCAAAATGTACTTCATTTCGGTGGTAAAAATAGACCAATAGAACTTGTGTATATTTATTAAAAGCTCCAAAATTGGGAATATTTTGAAAAAATTGTAATTTTTTCATATTTTCAACTGCAATTTCAACTGCAAACATACTGAACCAATTTCTAGTTGCAATTTTTTTTAACCATTTAGAAGACGTACAAATTTAACATTGATTATTCACATTTTGAGGAACATTTTGTTTTCCTACACCAAGCCAAGATTGAAAAGTCTGATAAGTGTCAGAATCATAGATACCCCCACATATGACCCCATTTAAAAAAAAATACACATCTTAATATATTCACTAAGGGGTATCATTAGTATTTTGACTTCGCAGTTTCTTTTTAGGAGTTATGCAATTTAGAGGATAACGGCGAGCACGTAACCAAGAGCCACTTACTGCGGCCCCCGTAAAATCTTCAGGCTCTCGGCTACATATAGCCAGGAGCACAGGAGCAGCCTGTGGCTTTCACATCACAAATTTTGCTTGTAGATGTTTTGGACCCCATTGTACATTTTTAGAGCTCTCTAGCAGTCAAAATGATGGAAATCCCCCCCAAAAAGACTCCCTTTGGAAAAATAGACCCCTTTATGAATTAATCTATGGTGAACTGAGCATTTGGAACCTACAATTTTTTGCAGGAATTATTGTAAAACAGATGAAAAAATTGTATAATTTCTGATCTTTTCACAAATATGTAAATTTCAAGACTTTTTTTTTTGTACAAAGCGGGGGAAGCTAAGGAGATACACCTCAAATTTTATTGCACTGGTTCTTCTGTGTTTCCCTATTTTAGCTCCAATCTGCTTACAGGATACCTGGTTGGGCCTATAAAGGAGGGAACACCCTTTGAATTAATGTGCACAACTGAATAAATTCCAGGCCCCATTGCACACTTGTAGAGCCATCAAGGTACCCAACAATTCCCCACATTTTTGGCATTCCCTGAATGATAGATCAGAGGCCCATTTGGGATGGGAACATGGGGCAATAAAACCGAGTATTCCTTCTCCTCCCATGCTTGCTGCAAAGCTGACGCTTTTTGGGTGGTATTTAATAACCTCAGTGGTAGGGATGGGGTATACAAAGTCCCGCTGTGAGTGTTCACACCTCCTCAGACTCTATTGCTTCCTGTGGTGCGGTGGCGCTCAATAACCTGCTCCTAGAACTGCAGGAAAATGAGCGTTCCCGGGGACTAATTGTATAATACCTAAGCATTATAGGTGAAGATCTGAATATGGCCGCCTGCAAATGGCCGTATTTGCCCCCGGATTACTTAACAAATACCTGACAACTTGTCCCGCAACAAACAAGCACTCATACGGCTATGTCAATGGAAACATTCAAAAGTTATGGCTCTAGGAATGCGATAATGAAAACAACTGAAAAATTAGTCGGTCATTAAAGGGGTTGTCCGGCCATAAACATTAGGTCTCATTACTTCTGTTTGCCCAATACAATGCACTTTGTAATATACATTGTGCATTGTAAATTAGGCAAACAGAAGTTATTCACTTACCTTTTGAGGTGCCCCCCCCTGTGTTGCTCCTCGGTTGCCATGGTTCCGACAAGTCTCTTGTCCTCTTCTTGTCGGGACGACGGGGACGCGCTTCTCCAGCACAGCTCTGCGCATGTGCAGAAGAACTTCAGCCACTGGGAAGCTCAGTTCTGCCTGCAGGGGAGGCGTGGCTGCTGGCTCTTCATCTCCAAGGTAAGAATGAGTGGAGGGGCGGGCTCTCGTGGGGGGGGGGGAGGATGGATGGATGTGTGTGTGTAGTGTAGTGTAATGTCAGGAGACCGGGCTGTCAGAAGTCTGGGGGGGGGGGGGGGGTGCAGTGATGTGTGTGTGTGTAGTGTAATGTCAAGAGACCGGGCTGTCAGAAGTCGGGGGGGGGGGGGGGGGGGAGGTGCAGTGATGTGTGCGTGTAGTGTAATGTCAGGAGACCCGGCTGTCAGAAGTCCGGGGAGGGGGGGGGGGTGCGGTCACATAGACTTGTAGCAGTGGAGTGTGCGGTCACATAGACTTGTAGCGGTGGAGTGTGCGGTCACATAGACTTGTAGCGGTGGAGTGTGCGGTCACACAGGCTTGTAGCGGTGGAGTGTGCGATCACATAGGCTTGTAGCGGTGGAGTGTGCGGTCACATAGACTTGTAGCGGTGGAGTGTGCGGTCACATAGACTTGTAGCAGTGGGGTGTGCAGTCACATAGACTTGTAGCGGTGGAGTGTGCGGTCACATAGACTTGTAGCGGTGGGGTGTGCGGTCACATAGACTTGTAGCGGTGGGGTGTGCGGTCACATAGACTTGTAGCGGTGGGGTGTGCGGTCACATAGACTTGTAGCGGTGGAGTGTGCGGTCACATAGGCTTGTAGCGGTGGAGTGTACGGTCACATAGGCTTGTAGCGGTGGGGTGTGCGGTCACATAGGCTTGTAGCGGTGGGGTGTGCGGTCACATAGACTTGTCGCGGTGGGGTGTGCGGTCACATAGACTTGTAGCGGTGGGGTGTCCCGTCACATACATTTGTAGCTGTGGGGGGGTGGTCTGTCACAGTAATTTGTCACGTGGGGTTGGAGGGGGGCTGTGACAGTAATTTGCCGCGCTGGGGGGGGGGGGGGTAGCGTGGGGCTAACACAGTAATTTTTCACACGGTATAATCCTGCCTGTGCAGGGAGGGGAGGAGGTGAGCTGTGTCTGTTGTGAATGGTGGATCCTGTGTTATCTATATATAGGTATCACTGTACTTGTAGGGGGGAGGGGCAGGGGTTGCTGTTAGTGTACTTGTGTGTGGGCACTGTAAAGGGGGACTCTGTGGTGGAGGTCACAGGGGGGGCACTGTATAGGGACGCTGTGGATGGGGGGACTGTGGGGGGCATGTGGAGGGGGGCTACTTTGGAGTGCACTGGGGGGGACTCTGGGGGGTGGCATGTGTAGCGGGGGTACTGTGGAGGGCACTGTGGGGGAAAATACTGGGGGGGCACTGTTGAGGGGGGACTGTGGAGAATGCTGTGGTTGGGGGGAATGAGGGGGGCTACTTTTGAGGGCACTATAGGGGCGACACTGGGGGGCATGTGTACGGGGTACTGTAGAGGGCACTGTTTGTGGCACTGTGGGGGATCATTAGGGGGGCACTGTGGGAGAGTGCACTGTGGGGGGAGGGTCATTGTGAGGGGGGGGTCGCTGTGGGAGGGGCACTATGAGGGCATGTGTGTGTGGGGAAATGTTTTGTTTTACTTTACTTTAGCAGGGTGGGGGGGCAGTAGGTAGCCTTGCAGTGGGGGGCTGCAGGAGAGTTCTCTCTCGGCTCTCCCCCGCCCCTCTCCATTCACTATACACAGTGCTGCTGTTTACACTCATGGTAGGATTTTATCGTGAACCATGAGTGTATAACGCAGTCTCCCCTGGCCACACCCCCTCTGATTATAGTATGCAGCAGGGGGCGGGGCCTGGGCGGGAAGAGACTGTAGAGCAGTTCAATAGAGGTGGGCGTGTCGTGGGCGGGGCTAGGACATGAGCTGAGGGAGGCCATGAAATCCTGCCTTTTCATGCCTCTTACTGCCATCTGGAGCGCGCACACAGAGGAGGGAGAGCGCAGAGCATTGTGGGAAGGCAGCACAGAGGCGCCATCTTTGAAAGCTGCAGTGAAGATCAGATTCTAAGGTAAGAAACTGACATTGCAGCTGATCTGCCTGCCGGTTTGAGCCCCTGTATGCTGTGTGTTACTATCCTTACTGAAAGGAAAGCAGCAGCATTATAAAAAATGTTTACCCTGTGTGGCCGGACAACCCCTTTAAGCCACAAACAGGCATCGCCACTAAGGGATTAAATAATTATGCACAGAAGCAGAAAAGTCTATAATTTCATAATACGCCCTTCACAGAATAGACTTAAATTAAAATGCTCTTTTATCAATTATAGATTAAGAAAACATATACACACTAGGAGGCAGAAACGACCCAAAAGGGGAGAGGAGCAGATTCACTACTCTCACAATAGGGCAAACAAGGACACAAACAAACACGAGCAAAAAGACCTACAGTTAGCTCTCAAATGTGTGACAGCAGAGTTGGGCCACAACGGAGGTGATTAGAGATGAGCGAGCACGCTCGGATAAAACAGTTACTCGAGCGAGCATCACTCTTCTCAAGTAACTGCTTACTGGTCCGAGCAGGCTCGGGGGGGGGGGGGGGGGAGAGCAGGGTGCAGAAAGAGAGAGAAGGATCACTCTCATACCCCCCCTCCCTCTAACTCCCCCGTTCCCAGTTCACCCCTGCCCCTCGCTGCCTCCCAAGCATGCTCGCTCATCTCTAGAGGTGATCTATAAATACAGAGTGCAACTTTAGATTGACAGACTTAGCGTATGTGGTACCACTATTTATTGTCTGCCAATATTCAGTCGGTTGCACTGTACAATCGGTACAACTATTGTTATGATTAGAGATAAGCGAGCACACTCGTCCGAGCTTGATGCTCGTTCGAGCATTAGGGTGTTTGAGATGCTCGGTACTCGAGTCAATTCCATTTCCTTCCCTGCATGTTTAGCGCTATTTTCTAGCCAATAGACATGCAGGGAAGGCATTACCACTTCCTCCTGTGATGTGCCAGCCCTATCTCACCCCCCTGCAGTGAGCGGCTGGTGAGATCAAGTGACCGCTGAGTACTTAAAGTGGTCCCGCCCGCGGCTCGCCTCAGACACAAGCTGGCAGAGGTTAGGGAAAGTGTTGCTGCTGATATAGGGAAAGTGTTAGCGTAGGTCCTGTCTTCAAGAACCTCAACGGTGCTTCTTAGGGCTACCTCTGACTGTGTGCATTACTGTTGTGCCTGACTGGGAGCAGTAGTGCACAATTATTATTTTTTTTCCATCTTGGGCTGTACAGGCCATTACAGCTATAGCGTACTCAGTCTGCAGTGTATTATACAGAGTATAGGGAAAGTGCTGCTGTTGATATAGGGAAAATGTTAGCAGAGGTCCTGTCTTCAAGAACCCCAAAGCTCCTTCTTAGGGCTACATCTGACCGTGTGCATTTTACTTGGGGCCTGGTGGGAGTAGTAGTACTAGTAGTGCTTCCATTTTTGTAAATGCAGCTAGGCCTGTTTGCAGCCTTTCAGTGATACTTTTTTCTGGCTGCAGTGCCGTACTATACCGCTCTCGTCATGAAAGTGCTCTCCAATTATTCCTAGCCTGCTGCGTACTACCTCATTTATACCGTTCTCTGTCTGCAGTGAATTAGACGCAGACTGTTGGGGCACAGCCACTTCTATAGGGAAAGTAATATACACTATACAGTCCGTATCCTCCTTGCAAAAACCCCAAAGCTCCTTCTTAGGGCTACATCTGACCGCGTGCCTTTTACTTGGGGCCTGCTGGGAGTTTTAGTACTTCAATATTTTAGTATAACGCAGCTAAGCCTGTTTGCAGCCTTTCAGTAATACTTTTTTCTGGCTGCAGTGCCGTACTATACTGCTCTCATTGTGAAAGTGCACTCCAATTATTCCTAGCCTGCTGCGAACTAGCTCATTTATACCGTTCTCTGTCTGCAGTGAATTAGATGCAGTGTTTGGAGCACAGCCACTTCTATAGGGAAAGTAATATACACTATACAGTCCGTATCCACCTTGCAAAAACCCCAAAGCTCCCTCTTAGGGCTACATCTGACCGTGTACATTTTTTATTTGGGGCCTGGTGGGAGTAGTAGTACTAGTAGTGCTTCCATTTTTGTATAACGCAGCTAGGCCTGTTTGCAGCCTTTCAGTGATACTTTTTTCTGGCTGCAGTGCCGTACTATACCGCTCTCATCGTCAAAGTGCACTCACATTATTCCTAGCCTGCTGCGAACTAGCTCATTTATACCGTTTTCTTTCTGCCGTGAATTAGACGCAGTGTTTGGGGCAACAGCCACTTCTATAGGGAAAGTCATATACACTATACAGTCAGTATCCTCCGTGCAAAAACCCCAAAGCTCCTTCTTAGGGCTACATCTGTCCTGTGCATTTTACTTGGGGCCTGCTGGGGTTTTAGTGCTTCAATATTTTAGTATAACGCAGCTAGGCCTGTTTGCAGCCTTTCGGTGATATTTTTTTCTGGCTGCATTGCCGTACTATACAGCTCTCACCGTGAAAGTGCACTCCAATTATTCCTAGCCTTCTGCGAACTACCTCATTTATACCGTCCTCTGTCTGCAGTGAAATAGACAGCGGTCTCACTGCTAAACAGTACTGTAATATTACCGGGGCCGCTGCAAAGTATTTCGGCTCTGCCGCTGTGCAGAGCATCTCACAATACCCTTTCCTTGGTGGGGTTGAGATAGCCGCAGTTACCAGCACTATCCACTGGCTTTAGAGTCTTCTCCCACTCCACACAGCCTCTATTATCTCCAAGTCTCTGCGAGCAGTAAATTACCCCTAGGTATCAGTGCAAGACAGCGGGTTACTTTTTTCAAGTCCCAGCATAGAGCCTCCGCTATCTACAAGTCTCTGTGTGCGGTGAATTAAGCCACAGTTGTCAGTGCTGTACAGTGGGGTAATTTATTTAGGCCCTGCTCTATTCTTAATCCGCCATGATGAGGAGTAGAGGTAAGGGTCGAGGACGTGGACACAGACGTCCAAGTGAAGGTGTGGGCACAGGCCGAGTTCCTGGTCCAGGTGAATCACAGCCGGTTGCCATGGGATTAGGAGAGAGGCAAGTTTCTGGGGTCCCCAGCTTCATATCACAATTTATGGGTCAGCGTGGTAGACCTTTATTACAAACAGAGCAGTTTGAGCAGGTCCTGTCGTGGATGGAAGAAAATCTATCCAGCAATGTATTGACCACCCAGTCTTCTACGCAGTCCACTACTCCCGGCTTAGGGTCTGCAACTCTGAATCCTCTGGCTGCTGCTCCTCCTTCCTCCCAGCCCCCCTCACTCCATGAAAATGACATATTCTGATGAGCAGGCAGACTCCCAGGAACTGTTATTGGGTCCCTGCCATGAGTGGGTAAAATTGGTTCCTCTCTCACCTGAGGAGTTTGTTCTGATTAATGCCCAACCTTTGGAAAGTTCCCGGAGTCCGGGTGATGAGGCTGGGGACTTCCAGCAACTGTCTCAAGAGCTTTCAGTGGGTGAGGAAGATAATGATGATGAGACACAGTTGTCTGTCAGTGAGGTAGTAGTAAGGGCAGTAAGTCCGAGAGAGGAGCGCACAGAGGATTCGGAGGAAGAGCAGCTGGACGATGAGGTGACTGACCCCACCTGGTTTGCTAAGCCTACTGAGGACAGGGCTTCAGAGGGGGAGGCAAGTGCAGCAGCAGGACAGGTTGGAAGAGGCAGTGGAGTGGCCAGGGGTAGAGGCAGGGCCAGAGCGAAGAATCCCCCAACTGTTTCCCAAAGCACCCCCTCGCGACAAGCCTCCGTGCAGAGGGCTAGCTGTTCAAAGGTGTGGATGTTTTTCAGTGAGAGCGCAGACGACCGACGAACGGTAGTGTGCAACCTGTGTCGTACCAAGATCAGCCGGGGAGCCACCACTACCAGCCTCACCACCACTAGTATGTGCAGGCATATGATCGCCAAGCACCCCACAAGGTGTGACGAAGGCCGTTCACCGCCTCCGGGTCACACCACTGCCTCTTCCCCTGTGCCCCAACCTGCCACACAGATCCAATCCAACTCTCAGGACACAGACATGAGCGTCTCCCGGACTGCACCCACACCCTCACCCCCACTGTCCTCCACCCGATCAAGCAATGTCTCTCAGCGCAGCGTTCAGCTGTCGCTAACACAAGCGTTGGAGCGAAAGTGCAAATACGCCGCCACGCATCCTCACGAACAATCTTTAAATGTGCACATTTCCAAATTAATCATCCTGGAGATGCTGCCGTATAGGCTTGTGGAAATGTAGGCTTTCAAAAACATGATGGCGGTGGCGGTCCCGCGCTACTTGGTCCCATTCGCCACTATTTTTCCCGGTGTGCTGTCCCAGCCCTACACCAGCACGTCTCCAGCAACATTATACGTGCCCTCACCAACGCGGTTACTGGGAAGGTCCACTTAACCACGGACACGTGGACAAGTACTGGCGGGCAGGGCCGCTATATCTCCCTGACGGCACATTGGGTGAATTTGGTGGAGGCTGGGACTGAGTCAGAGCCTGGGACCGCTCATATCCTACCCACACCCAGAATAGCGGGTCCTACCTCGGTGCTGGTATCTGCGGCAGTTTATGCCACCTTCTCTAAACCCTCCCCCTCCTCCTACGCAACCTCTACCATTCAATTAAGAAGTGTGAGCAGCACGTCGCCAGCAGTCGGTATCGCACGGCACAATAGCACAGCGGTGGGCAAGCGTCAGCAGGCCGTGCTGAAACTAATCAGCTTAGGTGACAAGAGGCACACGGCCCCGAACTGTTGCAGGGTCTGACAGAGCAAACCGTCCTCTGGCTTTCGCTGCTGAGCCTCCAACCGGGCATGGTCGTGTGTGACAACGGCCGTAACCTGGTGGCGGCTCTGCAGCTCGGCAGCCTCACACACGTGCCATGCCTGGCTCACATCTTCAATTTGGTGGTTCAGCGGTTTCTGAAAAACTACCCACACTTGTCTGACCTGCTCGGCAAGGTGCGTCGCGTCTGCGCACATTTTCCGCGAGTCCACCACGGACGCTGCCACCCTGAGGACCCTGCAACATCGGTTTAATCTGCCAGAGCACCGACTGCTGTGCGACATGCCCACGTGGTGGAATTCTACGCTGCACATGTTGGCCAGGCATGGAGATGAGGCAGCATGTCCAGCGCAGGCAGGGGAACACTCTCCAAGGCCTTTGCCAGCTTTATGGCTCCCCAGCAAGACTGTGTCACCACTCCCCAGTCAAGGCTGAGCTGGAGGGAGCACTGTAAAAAGATGGTGAGGAAGTATGTAGCCGATCGCACGACCATCCTCCGTGATGCCTCTGCTCCATACAACTATTGGGTGTCAAAGCTGGACACGTGGCACGAACTTGCGCTTTACGCCCTGGAGGTGCTGGCTTGCCCTGCGGCTAGCGTCTTGTTGGAGAGGGTGTTTAGTGCAGCTGGGGGAATCATCACGGATAAGCGTACCCGCCTGTCAACTGCCAGTCCTGACATGAATACACTCATAAAGATGAACAAAGCCTGGATTTCCCCAGACTTCTCTTTTCCACCGGCGGAGAGCAGCGGAACCTAAAGATTCTTTTCGCTGCAACCGCAGAAAAAAGCATTCTCTATCACCGTAAAAAAAGGGGGAATTAGCTTTGTCAATCACTCTCGGATATATTAGTCCTTCTTCTCCTACTCCTCCTCCTGAAACCTAACGTCATCACGCTGAACTGCCAATTTTTCTGCAGCCCAAAAGGCTCTGCTTACAATTTTTTAACAATTTTTCAAAGTTTCAAAAGTATTTATACTTTAACATAAACCAATTTTTTCCACAGGGCTGCCTCCAGGCTCTGTTACAAATTAAGCAACAGCGAGCTGTATCTTTAAAAAATGTTTATAGGTTTCACCTGCCCTCACGGTTGAGCAATTTTTCAGGGGTACACTTGTACTCTTGGTACAAAAATTTTTCCGTCCTTCGCCTACACTAATGGTACACCAATGTTTCAGGGGTTCGCCTATACTCTTGCTACAGAAATGTTACTGGGGTCTGCCTATACTTCTGCTACAGAAATGTTACTGGGGTCTGTCTATACTTTTACTACAGAAATGTTACTGTGGTCTGCCTATTCTTCTGCTACAGAAATGTTACTGGGGTCCGCCTCTACTTTTACTACAGAAATGTTACCAGGGTCTGCCTATACTTCTGCAACAGAAATGTTACTGGGGTCTGCCTTTACTTCTGCTGCAGAAATGTTACTGGGGTCTGCCCAAACCTTTGCTACAGAAATGTTACAGGGGTCTGCCTCTACTTTTACTACAGAAATGTTACTGGGGTCCGCCTCTACTTTTACTACAGAAATGTTACTGGGGTCTGCCTATACTTCTGCTGCAGAAATGTTACTGGAGTCCGCCTCTACTTTTACTACAGAAATGTTACTGGGGTCTGTCTATACTTCTGCTACAGAAATGTTACAGGGGTCTGTCTATACTTTTTCTACAGAAATGTTACGGGGGTCTGTCTATACTTTCACTACAGAAATGTTACTGGGGTTTGCCTATACTTCTGCTACAGAAATGTTACTGGGGTCTGCCTATACCTTAGCTACAGGAATGTTACAGGGGTCTGCCTATACTTCTGCTACAGAAATGTTACAGGGGGCTGCCTCTACTTTTACTACAGAAACGTTACTGGGGTCTGCCTCTACTTTTACTACAGAAATGTTACTGGGGTCTGCCTATACTTCTGCTACAGAAATGTTACAGGGGTCTGCCCATGCCTTTACTACAGGGATGTTACAGGGGTCTGTCTATACTTTTACTACAGAAATGTTACTGGGGTCTGCCTATACTTCTGCTACAGAAATGTTACTGGGGTCTGCCTATACCTTTGCTACAGGAATGTTACTGGGGTCTGCCTACGCTTCTGCTACTGAAATGTTACTGGGGTCTGCCTATACTTCTGCTACAGAAATGTTACAGGGGTCTGCCTATACCTTTGCTAGAGAAATGTTACCGGGGTCTGCCTTTACTTTTACTACAGAAATGTTTCTGGGTCTGCCTATACTCCTGCTGCAGAAATGTTACTGGGGTCTGTCTATACTTTTACTATAGAAACGTTACTGGGGTCTGCCTATACTTCTGCTACAGAAATGTTACTGGGGTCTGCCTATACTTCTGCTACAGAAATGCTACTTGGGTCCGCCTATACCTTTGCTACAGGAATGTTACTGGGGTCTGCCTATACTTCTGCTACAGAAATGTTACAGGGATCTGTCTATACTTTTACTACAGAAATGTTACCGGGGTCTGTCTATACTTTTACTACATAAATGTTACTGGGGTCTGCCTATACTTCTGCTACAGAAATGTTACTGGGGTATGCCTATACTTCTGTTACAGAAATGTTACTGGGGTATGCCTATACTTCTGTTACAGAAATGTTACAGGGGTCTGTCTATACTTTTACTACAGAAACGTTACTGGGGTCGGCCTATACTTCTGTTACAGGAATGTTACAGGGGTTTACCTATACTGTGGGTGCAAAAAGACTTCCCATCGCGGTGTTTTACCTATCTGGCACAAATACACTGACTGACTTGGGTAGGGTGCAGAGTGCAGATGGTTTTCCCCTTGCGTTGTTGATTGAGGTATCCGACACCTACACAGAATGAATAGTGTGTAGACACATGGATTTCCCATTGCTATGTAACTCGCGGCACCTATGTCCTCCGCGCAGTGAAAGTCTGCCATGTTTTGGCACTGTGATTTATTCATGTTTAATACTGTCTTTCGGTTCCTTTGGCTCGCCAAGCTGTGGGTGCACAAAGACTTCCCATAATGGTGTTTTACCTGTCTGGCACAAATACACTGACTGACTTGGGTAGGGTGCAGAGTGCAGATGGCTTTCCCCTTGCGGTGTTGATTGAGGTATCCGACACCTACACAGAATGAATAGTGTGTGGACTCATGGCACCTTGGGTCACACAAGGTGATTGCTGGGACCGAGCCTGACCCAGGGCCCGCTCACATACTTCCCACACAGACTATAGCGGGTCCTAGTCATGGTTTCTTGGCCTTGTAATGCCACCTCATCCTCTTGCTTGGGGTCATGGGATCAGCACTGGGCAACATGTATTTTCTCTCGTGTTACCACAGTTATCCGCGGCACTGGTTTGGGCCAAACAAAAGGAGCGTTACTGCATTCATGAGACGTTCACAGCTGTACTAGCATCGGAGTCCGCTCTATGCCCACGATTGCCGAGGGTGTGTGCAGAGGCCGAGGTCCTGGGGGAAATGCAACTGCGCCAGGTTGGGCCCGTGGAACTTGATCCTGGTTACTCCAGTCTTTAGAGCGGTGAAAGCAACCGCAACTAATTAAATGAGATGTTCACTGCTGTACTAGCATCGGAGTCCACTTTATGCCCACCATTGCTGAGGGAGTGTGCAGAGGCCTAGGTCCTGGAGGAAATGCAACTGCGCCAGGTTGGGCCCGTGGAACTTGTTCCTGGTTAATCCAGTCTTTAGAGCAGTGAAAGCAACCGCAACTAATTAAATGAGACGTTCACTGCTGTACTGGCATTGGAGTCCGCTCTATGCCCAACATTGCTGAGGGTGTGTGCAGAGGCCGAGGTCCTCGGCAGAGTGAAAGTTTGCCATGTTTGGGCACTGTAATTGCTTCATGTTTAATACTTTCCTTGGGTTCCTTTGGCTTGCCAATGCTGTGAGTGCTCAAAGACTTCCCATTGCGTTGCTTTACCTGTCTGACACTAATACACTGACTGACTAGGGTAGAAATGTGGGCCAAGGTCCTTGGCGGGGTGAAACTCTGCCATGTTTGGGCACTCTGATTTCTTCTTGTGTAATACCATCTTTGTGCACCGACAGCATAGCCAAGTCCAAGGAACTCAAAGACTTTCCATTGCGGTGTTGAGCTATCTAACACCTACACAGAATTAATTGCGTGGGGACACATGGATTTCCCATTGCTGTGTGACTCGCGGCACCTTGGGTCACACAAGATGGAGGCTGGGACTGAGCCTGACCCTGGGCCCGCTCACGTGCTTTCCACACAGAGTATTGCTGCATTGTGGAGATGTGTACAAGTGCTGGAACCTGACTCACCTTTATGCCCAGGTTTGCAGCTCCTGACAATTTTGCGACGGAGGTGGCACAGGATTGGAATGATGATCGTACATCAATTTATCATCGATTCTCAACAGCATTGTGGGCTATCGCCCCGCCCCTTTTACAGAGGGTCGCTGCCTGGCCCTGACAGTCCTCTGCAGTGTGTGCCTCCGGTTCCTCCTCATCGCAGATGCACTTAGAAATAGACATGAGGGTGGTATAGCTATGAAGCGAGCGTGTGGCATGAGGACAGCTGAGGGCTGCGCAGGGACACTTTTGTGTGCGCTGTGGACGCAGGGTCGTGCAGGGGGTTGGGCAGCATGTAACCCAAGGAGAAGAGGCAGCGGTGTCACCCGCAGGCAGTCATTGTCCTTGGTTGCAGGTAGTGTGGTGCTTAGTTAAGGTGTTCCAGCACGTGTACCTTGCTAATGAGGTTTTGTCCGAAGTAAAAATTGTTAGGGGGGTGACGCCAGACTCTTGCCCACATTGTGGCTTAAAGGGGTTGTCCCGCGCCGAAATAAAAAAAAAATTTTTTCAACATACCCCCACATTGCGCACTGTTAAAAACAATCCCTTTGTTATTTAAAAAAAAAAAAAACGCTTACCTGCATCCCCGTTCTGCAGCTTCTTCTTTTCTTCTTTCAAAGATGGCGCCGCTGGTCTTCTCCCACGGTGCACCGCGGGTCTTCTCCCATGGTGCACCGTGGATTATCTTCTCCTGTCTTGCGTTCCACTGCCGATTACAGCCACCTTATTGGCTGATCGGCACCACGTGACGGAGGCGGAGCTACAATGACGCGGAGAAGAGGGAGGAGCCAGGACGCAGCTCGTGAGCCCGGAGGGAGACAGAAGAGGAATCCTTCGGTGCGCAAGCGCGACTGTTCGTGCGACCAGAGAAGAGGCTTCATCGTCGCCATGGAGACGGGGACGCCAGCACCGGAGGGGGTAAGTGTATAACTTCTGTATGGCCAATATTTAATGCACGATGTATATTACAAAGTGCATTAATATGGCCATACAGAAGTGCATAATCCCACTTGCTGTCGCGGGACAACCCCTTTAATAGTGGGACCTGGGAGCCTCAGGCGCAGCCATGCATGCTGCCCCTGCCCTTCCCTATCCGTTTCTGTGGTGTTTCCATGACTTTCGGATGTTTTCTGGTGTTTCACAAGTCATGACCTATGCGGAGCATCGGTCCCATACAAAAATGCTCGAGTCGCCCATTGACTTCAATGGGGTTCGTTACTCGAAATGAGCTCTCGAGCATCGCAAAAAGTTCGACTCGAGCAACGAGCACCCGAGCATTTTGGTGCTCGCTCATCTCTAGTTATGATTCTCAGATTAAAGGTATCCGAGAATCATTAGATAATCCTCTGTATTAGAACCCAACCATATTTGCTGAATGAGAGTTCACTGTAGTTTTTTGTCAGAAAAGAGCACTGATAGAATGTTTTTTGCTCATGTCTTTTGTAGTTAATATTGGAATGCAGATGTTTCAATTTTTAAACTTTTAGATGTTTCTTTTCTTATGTTGACACTTAACTACATAATCCCATATGTTACGTCCTCTCCTGTATGAGCTATTTGGAGTTTCCGGGAGTAATACTTGTAATTCCTTATCATTTAATAGGATATCCCAGTATTTATGTAGAATAACTCTGACCTCTGCGGACAGCTCACAGCAGCCTCCGGTCACTGGCCCACGCTGTCAGATACCTCCAATAGCTGAAAGCAGGGAGCTGTCACACTCCTTTGCCTCGCAGGTGCCGTAAAAAGACAGCGCTTCAGAATAAAGTCCCTTAGCAGCCACCGTCAAAAGACATATAGGTGGTCATTAAGGGGTTAATGCACAGAGTAGTCTGACAGTACGGTGCTGTCAACAATATTGTTTCCCTAGAAATGAAACTATAGTTAAGTTTCTATTTCTCCTTCTGTCTGGGCTGCGCTGTTCTCAGCACTGTGTACATTGTCCCAAACTAGAGGCCAAGAGGAATTTGGCAAGAAGACTCGACTGATAGAAAGAATGCAAACTCCTTTATTTTGTATTACAGGACTGACTATGGTGTGATTGGCCTCAGCAAGAGAAACCAAGTAATCTTGTAGATATACCTTTAATGGCTATGGGTGGATTCAGACGAGCGTGTTTATGTGCGTACAATTGTGCGCGCAAAACCACACATCTATGAGAGCCATTGGTTCCCTATGGTGTGTTCACATGTCCGTGTTCTACAGGCGTGCAAACGCATGTACCTGCAAAACATAGGACATGCGTGCATCATAGGTCCATGGTGCGAGTAAATATTCCCCAGCAGGGAGTCCCCTTGTCACTGAAAACTGTGACAGCACTGTCACAGTGTTCAGTGACATGGGGACTCCCAGCGGAGAGTAAAGAATCCCTACCACAGCTGTGACAGAGGATTTCTTCATCTCCGCGGGGAGTAAAGAATCCCCTGCCACAGCTGTCACATTGTTCTCCCACCGCTGCTCTGATGCTATATATATATATATATATATATATATATATATATATATATATATATATAGATAGATAGATAGATAGATAGATAGATAGATAGATAGATATATGTTTGGGTTTTTTTTACACAAACAGGGATGATTTTCAGGGAAGGGCTTCTATTTCAAGCCCTTCCCCGAAAATCACTGCAGGGATTGCCGGCAACCCATTGCTTTCAATGGGCCTGCTGGCAGCAGCCTACAGCTGTATTAGCTGTGCCATGTAATCTTGTGGGTGAGATTGAACACTGGGCAGTGCGTTCATGGCAAGGCAAAGTGATTTATTGGAGTTTGAATGAGGCATGATAGTGGGTGCCAGACGGATGGGACATTCCATTTCCAAAGTTATGCAGGCATTTAACATTCCTCAATCAACAATGTCATGTGTGTACAAGGAATACATCATTAACCCCTGGATGGAAGTTTATGTCCTGGCTGGTGGGCACCTAGCAAAACAGGATGAAAGCTTATGCCCTGTAGATGGCACAGGGTCAGACATGAGCCTACACCATTGCACAGCAGGAGCCGGTCTCCTACTGCAATAGTGGGGATCGATGAGAACATGCATTCCTGCTCTTCAGTTTCTTTTCAGAAGTTAATGCAATTTAGAGGAGAAAAAAAAAATCATATTTTTGCAAATATATAATTTTATAGACAGGTTTTTTTTATAGTGCACATGAAAATGAGGATTTGCATCCCAAAATGGATACCTCTGCTTGACAGGAGTGGAAACGTTAGCCGTTTTTTAATTTTACATGATCGCTGTTATCTATTGGATAATGGCGATAATGTGACCAAGAACCACCTACCTTCCCCCTGTGAAATCTCTAGGCTCTCAGCTACATAGCCAGGAGCAGAAAGATTTTAAATTACCTCACAATCCACGGCTTTTGCGCATGTGTCCGCCATTTTGGAGACGGTTGCATGTGCAGAAGCCGTGGTAAAGTTTGTGGATAAATCTGGGGGCCTTCAGTGTGTAATTTCATCTCTCCACATGGACTAGAGTCCTTCTGTGCACGCGCCCGACATTTACATCTGGCGCGCACGCGCTGAAGGCGACATAAGGTCCTGGCAGGACCAGAATGTCACGCAACATTGTGGAGGATGGGGTTGAGTAATTTCAGCTTCCCTCATGAATCCGATTACATCATACTGCCATGGGGATGGCTTGATAGTCATACTGCCAAGACAGTCATGGGGCCTTTCAAAACCCCCCGTCTGCCATGACACCCGCACGGCTCCCTATGATCTCATCGCTCGGGGGTGGAGATTTAAATGCTGCTGTCAGAATTGACAGCGACATTTAAAGGGATAACAGCCACGATTAGTCATGTGGCCAATTGCAGCTGTTGCCAACGGGTGTCGGCTATAATAAACAGTCTGCACCCGCGATGTATGAAGAGAGGTAGCCGCACCATGCCAGCTATGTTTCAACTGCGAACCCTTTACCTGCTGTAATTAATGTGTATTGTGGCATGTAAAGGGTTCACAGATGGAATATGGTACTGCAATGCGTTATCATAGCGATCATAGCTTTTATGGTTTAAGTCCCCTACAGGGACATAACAGATGAATGGAAAAAATCAAAATAGTGTTAAAATCGTGAAAAAATAACATAAAACCCCCTTTTTTACGCACTTTCCTGTTTGTATAAAAACAATGTTTAAAAAACCCATATTTGGTATCATCACATCCATAACAAGCTGTTTAATACACTACTTATCCTGCATGGCAAAAAAAACGTTAAAGATAACTCCTAAAAATGCTTATTTTGTTTTTTTTGTTTCCAAAAAAAAACCCAATTAAAGGGATCAAAAGAGACATATGTACCCCAAAATAGTACCACTGAAAACTGTGGTTTATCCGACAAAAAACAAAAATAAAAAAGTTATAGAACTTTGAATGCAATTATGTAAAAAACAATCCAGAAATAGTTTTTTTATTGTGCAAAAGTGGAAGTACCTAAAAAAAAGTTATAATTTTGGTATTGCCATAATCGTACCAGTCTGCAGAAAAAAACTTATCATTTCATTTATGCTGCATGATTAAAGGGGTTGTCCCGCGAAAGCAAGTGGGGTTAAGCACTTCTGTATGGCCATATTAATGCACTTTGTAATATACATCGTGCATTAAATATTGGCCATACAGAAGTTATACACTTCCCCCCTCCGGTGCTGGCGTCCCCGTCTCCATGGCGCCGACCAAAGCCTTCTTCTCCCTGGATTAGAGGCACTTGCGCTGAAGGGGCCGCTCCGGCGTGCTCGTGCCGCACAGGTCTTCTGCGCATGCGCAGAAGACCTCTGCGGTGCGAGCACGATGGAGCCGGACAGAAGAGGGCAGACTGCACAAGCGCGTCTAATCCAGGCAGAAGAAGGCTTTGGTCGGCGCCATGGAGACGGGGACGCCAGCACCGGAGGGGGTAAGTGTATAACTTCTATATGGCCAATATTTAATGCACGATGTATATTACAAAGTGCATTAATATGGCCATACAGAAGTGCATAACCCCACTTGCTTTCGCGGGACAATCCCTTTAATGCTGTAAAAAAGCCAAAAACAATGGCAAAATGCCTCACCTGGGCTTGTAAGGTTGCTAACTGGACCTGTGCAACATGTGGCCTGGTATGATAAATTGTGGTACTAATTGTTTCGGGCTGATGGCAGAGTTCATATGTGGTGGAGACCCCATAAAGCTATGGACTCTGGTAGTCAACTAGGCACTGTGCAATCTCTTGTTTTTTCCATACTGGTGGTTGGTGTGTTCTCTTGGCATAGGTTGGGTTCACTGGTCTGCCTTAACCCATTATTGACCGGTGCCCACTATGTTTCACTACTTGGTGACTATTTACAGCCTTTCAGGAATTCATATACCCACACAATCATGTGATATTCCAGCAGGATAATGCACCATGCCATTAGGCCCATGTTGCTCAGAATTGGTTTGAGGAGCATTCTGGAGAGTTCCTACAAATAGTGTGGCCTGCACGTTCGCCTGCTACAAGCCTAATCGAGCATTTATGAAATGTGGTGGAGAGGTTTATTTACACAGGAGATCCTGCACCTACTCCTTTCACAGAGAGCACACAGACCCATTATAGCCAATTAGACTATTCACATGACAGCTAATTCAAAATAAAATCACTACATGTCCTATTCTTGTTTGTAGTATGTTTCCCAGAGGAGCATGAATGGCCTTAGAAGTCTCCTCACACTTTCTAGGTGCTCTCACATCTATAGGCCTTGCAAAAAATTAGCCAAGCCAGAAACCTGCTGCACAGTTATGAGGGACAATCACCCCTGAATCAACTGTCTATGTATCTCTTCACTGTTAGGACTTTAAAACATAACCTTTAATAAAGCAATTAAAATGTAAAATAGTACTCACAAAGACTGACACACATAATACATAAAGAAAAATATTAATAACTCTGGAAGTGTATCTCAGAGGATTCTTGAAAATGTAGATGCCATATATCGTGCTTTCTAGGTATAGTGTGATGCCTTAACTGGTATCTATTCGAGGCAACGAATAACCATTTTAGGGTGATAATACACCCCCACAACGGTAGTATCTTCCTCTAAAGAAAGGTTTGTGCTTTGATTGTGGGCATGACGGGCATTTTATTTGCAGTTGTCCTGTGAGACCCAGGAACAAGCAACCAGTGATTCAGCGGGATCCACAAGTTGCTTGGTTGAATAAATCCAGGCAAGACGTCTCTGCTGAGGTAATATTAGATTTTAACGTCATATCTGCTGGTGTTTGTCTAGATAGCGGGTCGGACATTAATGTAATTAATTCTCGGTTTGCCCTAAAAGCTGGTCTGAAGATAAAGACCCTCCCTAAGCCAATGTCATTTACCACTGTACATGCGTCTCCGTTGCGTCTGAGACACATTGCTCCGGACGTGCGTTTAAAGGTTGAGCACTTTTATGTGGAAACTATATCGTTGTATGTATGTGAGGGTCTGCCCTCTGATATAATTCTTGGATTACCCCGGTTTAAAATTCATAACCCGATAGTCAACTGGGGTTCTAATGAGATTTTTGGGTGGAGAGCCCATTGTCTAACCAGGTGCATGCCTACAA
This sequence comes from Eleutherodactylus coqui, assembly GCF_035609145.1. Classification (NCBI taxonomy): domain Eukaryota; kingdom Metazoa; phylum Chordata; class Amphibia; order Anura; family Eleutherodactylidae; genus Eleutherodactylus; species Eleutherodactylus coqui. Next base: position 214,934,362 of record NC_089840.1, on the reverse strand, counting down.
ATACCAATGTCAGGAACTATTAGCCCCATCCTGGTTCTGGGAAAAGTAATGAATTTTTGTTACCTTTGTACTACACCTGTTCCTTGCAGACTGTTGTGGCTGAGACCTATTGTGTAGGCACAATAGTTCTGTTCAAGATGTCATATGTATGTTTACGCTCCTTATTGTGACTGTTATGCATTATTTCACGCCGTATTCATAAGTCCTGTAAGACGTGCGTCCGTTGAAGGAGTTGGTATAAATATATATATTTTTTGTTTTTGTTTGCCTAAAGTGTCCAGAGGCCCCTTTTTCTGAGGGGGGATAATGTTACGTTTGTCTGCTCATAGTTAATTTTGCCAGCACACCTTGTTCTGTCCAGACTAGCCAGGGTTAACATCTCCTGTGCCTCCCAGTCAGGTTAATTAGGCTGCTATGTGTCTTGAGAAGTGTGCTGGTGATTGACAGGTCTATCTGCCTATCAGCTCCTCCTGCCTCCCTATAAGATCCAGCTCTTGCTGTCTGGTAGTTGCCGATTATTCTTCATTGTTCTCTGAGTAGTCCAGCTACTCTGACCTGCTGATTGTCTGGCCCTGGTACGTTGTGCCATTCCCTCAGTCTGCTAGCTAGTCAGCTAGCTAGTCTGCCTCTGTTTGTATCCTGCTTCTGTCAGCTTGTCTGCTAGACCCTGCTATTGTCTGCGGGGTTTTTCTATCTGCCTCAGTTCTGCTTTGCATTGTTCGTGTTGGTTCTTTGCATCTGCCTTTCCTGTCTGTACTATTGGGTATTAGTCTCTTGCATAGGTACGGCGGTCCCTGCCTGTCCCCCCTAGGTAGCGTAGGGTCAGAGTTGGAGGCCTGGACGTGTCCACCATCAGGGCTATCTCCAGGAAGGGATAGGGGCGTGGGTAAAGACTAAGGATCCCGGCGCCATGTGTACCTATGCACCCCACTAGTACCGTAACAGCCCTTTCACAAACTAACACCTCCTACTTTTATAGCTATTTCATCTGGTTATGTGTGCAGGTATACTTTGTGCATGTTTTGGTCAGTTCATTCCTTATGTTATGTCTGTCCTTGAGTCCAGTTCGCAGTTCTTCCCTTTGGTGTTCTGGTGTACATTGGTGTAGTATCTTCACTTTCCAGCCAGCACGTTCTGTTTGGACACAATGCCATCTTGCATCCGTGCTGTGACGTAGTGTGCCCAGCGGACGTGTCAATTTCACTAATCAATCGTGTGTTGAAAAATTCACACTTTCTCAACTTCCAGAATTCCCCCTTTAAGATGCAGATACAATTGACCATGACATTGGCAAAGCAGGAGAACGAGCACTTCCTGTTCCACCACCTTATGTGTCATTCCACATGATCCTGGCCAGAAGAGGCCAAGGCAGAAGGTGAAGGACACTATGAGAGTGTGATGGAGGTGAGCAAATTTATTTTATTTAATTGCCAGGGCACAATGGGGCCATATAGCTCAGAATGCACAGTGGAGGCTATACATAATTCAAGGGGTACAGTGGGGCCTATAAATAACTCAGAGGGCACACTGGGGCCTATAAATGACTCAAGGGGCACAGTGGAGCTTTAAATAACTTAGGGGGCTCAGTGAGACCTATAAATTACTTGGAGCAGAATGCGGCCTATAAATTACTAAGGGGGTCAACTGAGAAGGCCCAATGAGGCATATAAATTATTAAGGGGGTTATATGTGATTGTGTCGCCTAAGGGCTTATGTAAACCTGGAGCCTGTCCTGGCTTTAGACTGACATTCTGAAGAAGACTTGGTATAGCTAAAGTTCCCCCCACCCCCCACCAAAAAAAAAGGCTCCAAATCTGCCCCTGGTGCCAGCTGCAGTATATTCTTTCAGAAAGCAGATGGTTATCGGCTTATAATATAATTTTATTATTCTAAAATTCAGGTTTTATTTGAGTATATCAAAAGTATGAAAACTGTGCTGAAACTCCTGTCAGTGGAAGAGTTAGGCCTCATGTCCACGGGGAAAATCGGGCCCGCTACGGATTCTACATGTAGAATCTGCAGCGGGTCCCTCCTGCCCCGCGGACATGAGCGCCGAAAATACAAATAAATGAGAATAAACTTACCTCCGATCCGCTCCGTTTCTTCTCTTCGCGGCGGCGTCATCTTCTCTCGTCGCGGCCGGATCTTCATTCTTCGGCTCGGCGGATGTGCACGATGACGTCGGTGACGTGCCCCGCGCATGCGCCGGGCCGAAGCAAAATGATCCGGCCGCGGCTGAGAGAAGATGGCGCGGCGCCGAAGAGAAGAAACGGAGCGGGTAAGTAAAATATGATTTTTGTGTCCCGCGGATCCGGACGGCTTCCATAGGCTTCAATAGAAGCCCGCGGGAGCCGTCCCCGCGGGAGACCCGCATGAAAATGGAGCATGGTCCAGATTTTTTCATGCTCCATTTTTTTTTAAATCACTTTTATTGACGATCCGCGGGTATTTATCTACCCGCGGGTGGTCAATGCATCCCTATGGGGTGCGGATCCGCGCGCGGGAGAAGAGTTAAAATCCGCTGCGGATTTTAATTCTTCTTTTCCCCGTGGACATGAGCCCTTAAAGAGGAACATAAGACAGAGAAGACAAATAGTAGGTCTGGCAGTGAACAAGTTGGCAGAAATCCAGTTCTCACATCATAACAGGGAAAACAAAACCAGTGCATGGGAGTTGGTGTGCTGGAGTGTTTTTGCTTTGGTTTCGATTCTCTTCTTTTGTATCTGTTACCAGTTATCACATGACATATATAAAAGAGACCTCTACTGAAGCACCAGATTGCTGCAACCTGCACACCGAGACATTGAGCAGTCAAGATGAGGTAGATATAATATATCCACTATTGTAATTTAGCAATTCTCATCATATATTGTGTATATCGGCTGCACAGTACTTGAGATCTAGAAACTAGCTACTGTTCAGGAAGACATACAAATAGAGATGGAAGTAGATCATGGAGAAGTTTATTTTGTACATTGTGATAGCCAGAGGCATAACTTAAAGGGGTTGTCCCGCGGCAGCAAGTGGGTCTATACACTTCTGTATGGCCATATTAATGCACTTTGTAATGTACATTGTGCATTAATTATGAGCCATACAGAAGTTATAAAAAGTTTTATACTTACCTGCTCCGTTGCTGGCGTCCTCGTCTCCATGGTGCCGACTAATTTTCGGCCTCCGATGGCCAAATTAGCCGCGCTTGCGCAGTCCGGGTCTTCTGCTGTCTTCAATGGGGCCGCTCGTGCAGAATGCCGGCTCCGTGTAGCTCCGCCCCGTCACGTGCCGATTCCAGCCAATCAGGAGGCTGGAATCGGCAATGGACCGCACAGAAGAGCTGCGGTCCACGGAGGGAGCAGACCCCGGCGGCTATCTTCAGCAGGTGAGTATGAAGACGCCGGACCGCCGGGATTCAGGTATGCACTCTCCGGTTTGTTTTTTTAACCCCTGCATCTGGGTTGTCTCGCGCCGAACGGGGGGGGGGGGGGGGGTTAAAAAAAAAAAAACCCGTTTCGGCGTGGGACAACCCCTTTAAGGCTGCTGGGCCCCAGTACAAAATCTGGAACTGGGCCCCCAACTATAAAGCTTGATTGATAGTCTGGCGTCCGAGGAGCAGGTCCTCAGCCGAGGAGACAGCGGGGTAGAGAAATACCTTGTAACAGAGCTCTACCGTCTCCTCTCTAAGGGTAGCTCGGGACCCGTTACTGTTACTAACAGGAGGAGATCACAAATGGGGTAACAGTGGTTACCTGAAGTCCTATTTGTCACTTGTGACGCCAACATTCCATCCTCTGCAGTGAATCTTTGGAGATGGAATAAAGTAGTCCACGCACACAGAGCGTCTTTTCTGAACGAGAGCTGGGAACGTTCGGTTCTGTCCGTTTACTTAAACATTGCTATCAAATCACAATAAAGCAGTTCTTACAGTTGTGAAGCAGGGAGGATTCACAGGGTATTTGTGCATCCACAGGTGAAGTTATCTGCAGGAACTCACAATCCCGGCTACTCTCTCTCTCTCAACTATCAGTCACTAAATTGTTTCCTCGCTCTCTGGCGGTGTCTCTATCTCTCCGGATGCTCGCAGATCCTACGTGGCTGTTCCTGGGTGCGCGCTTATGCTTTCTTTGTGGTATGGGGAGTATCCCTGGAAAGGATAGGCCCAAGCGGGAACAGCAGACCACCTTTTGCCCTCCTCTATGTCTTTCTGTTTCCCACAACCACCACCTGTCTGTCTCCAACTCTCTCTGTCTGTCTGCTTGTCTGACATCTTTCCGACTAACTATCACACGATCACACTTTTATACTACAGCAAGATAAAATGATACATTTTCCAGACATGACCAGACATTAACCCATTCATGCCTGCAAACAAACATAACTGATGCAGTCCACAAACAACACAATGCACAAGACAGACATAAAACATATATTCTGAGGAGCTGAAGGGGACCCGAAACTCTGGGCCACTACAATAGTATTGATTTGCAATATGGGGAAGAGAGACTTTATTGGCCCCCTAGGGTTCCTGATCCTGGGTGTGACTGCACCCCTATAGTTACGCCCATCCATAGCTTACATAGTTGAGGTAATGTAGTAAGATTTAGTAAGATGTAGTAAGCTCTGCCACATCTCTGTTTGTATAATGTAGGGGTGTCAAACTTATTTTCACCAAGGCCACAATATAGTTGCTTTCAAAGGACCAATTATAATTGTAAGGGTGGTTTTGGAGCATAGGTGCGCCTAAACGAGGGAAATTGCCAGCTTTTTAAACTTTGCACTAGAGCACAGCAGTGTGAAAAAAAACGTTGGAAGATAAGTGCTGCCCTATCTTTCCTGCACATAGTATTCACTTTGGTGTAGGTCAGCGGTGACAGAAATTGCACTTCTGTCCCCAGGCAGGAGCTGCAGGCTGGGTTACTGGAATATGTGTGAGGCTATTCTCACACAGCGCTTTTTACAGTGTTTAGTGCAGCATTTCAAACCCCGTGCTAAAGATTGTTAAACATCTCCATTGATTCCAGTGGTATGTAATAAAAAGTGCTGAAAAGTTTGTGCGCTCTCCAAAATGATATGAATTGAATCTACATGATGTCTCACGAAAATCTAGCCCTGAGAAAGCTATATTGATGAAAACATTCATGGCAGTCAGAAGGTGGCAGTAGAATTTTTTATTTTAAAAGTATTCATGGTGGTATCACCATGATTGTACTAGCTCACAGAATAAAATTAAAACTAGACACCTCACTTCCAAGATGGCGGAATTGCATTTTTTCACATTTCACTCCACTTAGAAATCTTGCAAAAGTTTTTTAGTACACTATATGATACATTAAAAATTACCATTGAAAAATAAAACTCGTCCTGCAAAAAAATGCCATACAGCTACATCAATGGAAAAATAAGTTATGATTCTTTGAAAATGGGGAGGCAAAACTAAAACTTAAAATAACCAGGGCCACATGACTTACAAGGGGTTAATCAAGCGGCTTTTTTTTAAACTTACATTTTCGTTTTTTCCTCCCCACTTTTAAAAATACTGTAACTCTTTTATTTATCCATCAACATTGCTCTCTGAGGACTATGTACCACATAATGTACTGAAAAATGTTTTGAAAATTTGAAGTAGAGTGAAATTGAAAAAAACAAAATTGTGCCATCTTTGAGTGTGTCTTGTTTCTAAGGTGTACACATTGCAACAAAAATGACATGCTGTGTTTACTCCACGGATCAGTACAATTACTACGATACCAAATTTATATAGTTGTTTTTTTTCTGTACTCCTTTTAAAAAATAAAATATCTTTAGAAAAAAATTAAATAATTTTTTCCATCTTCTGACACCCATAACTTTTTTATTTTCCCCGATGTAGCTGTGTAAGGGCTTATTTTTTTGTGAGATGACTTGTAGTTTCTATTAAATGGCTGTGATTGGCTAATGCAGTGCCAGCTTTTATTGGCTGACGCCGCCTGAGTTAGCCAATCAGAGCATTAGCTTCCTGGAGGCGGGGATTTTTTTAGTCCCTATAGGGGACCAAACTTGTGATGGTTTGATTGCTCCTGCAGTATGATGCAATACCATAGTATTTTGTACTGAAATCTATTGAGCCAAAGGCATGGCTCAATAGGCAATCTGTAATGGCTGCCCTGAGTGCTTTCAGAAGATCCCCAACCGCCATGGCAACCGAATAGGACCCCACGATTTCATCGCAAGGGGCCATTCAGGACCCCCAAACTGTACATACTGGAGCACCAATGTGTTAAGGAATTTAACTACTGAACATCCTCTGTAAGGCTGTGTGGTGGATTTCGGTATGGATTCACGTCAAAAGTCTGCAATGGAATATGCGTATTTCAGCCTAGGTTTTGACGTAGATTTCATATCATTTAAAGAGGTGCTATCTGCACAGAAAAAGGAGGATGCAAACTCCTCACCGCAGGTCAATTTACGCTGAAGATCTTTTCAGCAACCTGTAAACACGATTTCTCAAAATCCCATGCACTTTGCTGGTGCTGTAATATGCTGCAGAAAATCCGCGGCATATCTGCCATGTGTAAACATACTCTAAAGAAGATGTACCAGCATGTCCAGGACATTATGGGCTCTCAGAGGAAATCACAAGCGTAAAATATAAGAGAGGGAAATGCAAGTCCCAGCATCTCCATATGGTCACTATGTGATATTGCAAGCAATTATTCCCCCTTTCTGTAAGAGAACTGTCAGGACTCGGGGTCCGGGAAACTGGAAGTCCCTGAAAATACCCGCAACCCCTGTCCCTACCTACTTGCCCCCCTGGGCTAAGCCCCAGGGCGACAACTGGGCGACGGTCCCTACACTCACTAAGGAAGGGGAACACTGGGACTAACAAACGGACAGACACTGGAACAAACAACAGCAAGGAGAGTCAGACAATCCGGGTTGGCAACGAGAGAGAACGCGGTACAAGAGGGGCAGGCAAAGGCAACGTCGGGTCAAAAGCAGAGAGTCAAGATCAGGAGTCAAAACATGGAGTACACTGGTGTAGCACGAAGACCAAACTAACACTGGCACTGGTCTGCAGACACAAGCAGGTTTAAATGCTGTCAGAGCTCGTGCCCCAGCAGCTGGTTGGGGCGGGGAGTCTGACAGCAGCTGAGTGCACCCAGCAGCTCTGGGGAACCCGCCCCCAGCCCTGCAGGAGGCAGGGAAAGAGACACATGGCTGGTTGCCATAATACCGCGGACACGACACGGGGCAACACCCACTGCGTCCCTAGCAACCCGGCGGCGAGGAGGAGCTTGGCGGCCAGGGGAGGTGACGAGGACCGGGGCCCCCCCTGCGCCGCACAGTAGCCGCACGTGTGACAGGACCAGCGGTGCGGGCACGACGGATCCGCGAACCGCCAGTCCTTACAAGAACTACAACTTACAGCATATCCAGGCTCTTATTTTGGACTAAAGGTATAAAAGGAGAGAAACAAACAACTACCAATTTTTTTCTGGTTATAAGATTTTACCCATCATCACGGGACCTCCAGTCTCCTACTGATTCCCCCCTTCCTCGAGATATCATCATATTCCTCAGCTCCACTGCCCAGCAGCACACATTTTAGTTACACTGCTGAGGTCCACCCCTACTTGTGACATCATCAAAGATCCTTATTCACTTATCTTCTACATTGCATGTCTTCTCTTCTCCTCTGTTTCGTGCTGCCCTCTTCCCACTAGCTGCCATCCTGAGGCAGAAGGCTCAACTTACCTCATTGAGAAAACACCCCTGTTCTCCGGTGATCAAAGGACTGGACATGTTGAATACCAACTTATCTAATCATTTTCCCCAACATCTGCCATCAGAAGAGTTTCAATATACCCATGCAAATTAGATAGGTTGGCTGAACCTGCTGATTTTATTGAATTCACCAGCTTTTATCTAATGTGTATGATCGGAATCAGTCACTTTACACAGTCTTGGCAAGATTCACAAGACATTAAAACTTCTGCCCCTAGATTAGCAAAACTAGAATTTAAGACCCTCTTACACACAAAAATAATTGCTTAAGGCTGGGTTCACACAGGGCATATTCCCGCCGGAAATCCCGCTGTTTGGCCGCAGCAGAAAACGTGAGATTTCCGCCGGGAGAACCGCCGCGGAAAAAGCCGCGGCGGCTTTGAAGCGGCCCGGCCGCTCGCTTTTCCGTTGCGGCCGGCGCTCCCATAGAGGAGAGCGCAGCCGTGACGTCAGTAAACAAAAAAGTAAAAGTAAATAGACATGCTGCATCTTTTGAAACCACGGCTGCGGCGGCCGCAGCCACGGCTTCAGCCGGACTTACCGCAGCAGATTGGCCGTCCCGTGTGGACGAGATTTCTGAGAAATCTCGTCCACATGGCTGGCTAATCCCGAGATTAGCAGCCGCGGGTGGATTTGCCGCGGCAAAATTCTGCGCGGCAAAACCGCCCTGTGTGAACCCAGCCTAAACGGGCTAAACAACTGAATGAATTGACAACATTTTTGCATAAAATTACACTTACAGATAATCCCTCATTAGCTAAAGCAAACTTTGTAGAAGGAGAACTAGTTGTTTGCTCAGGTGGGCATGATTTATGTGAGAGATTATCTGGATTCCACAGCAGAGTAAACAAAGTACTCACTGTGCAGGCAAGGCATACACAATGAGTACATTGTTTACTCCCCTCATGTCTTTCAAAATACTGAACAATTTCAGTTCAAGTGGACTTAATTCTGAGCAGCCTGACGACTATTTTTATGCTGGCAAAAAACAGCACTAAATGACAAGTGAACGAATAGTGCACAACTGCCAGCATTTACTTGTAACGATTATCACTCACTTTTGGCCGTTTGAACACATTTTGAGTGATAATTAGAGATGAGCGAGCACCAAAATGCTCGAGTGCTCGTTACTCGAGTCGAACTTCCCGCGATGCTCGAGGGTTCGTTTCGAGTAACGAACCCCATTAAAGTCAATGGGCGACTCGAGCATTTTTGTATATCGCCGATGCTCGCTAAGGTTTTCATTTGTGAAAATCTGGGAAATTCACGAAAGTGATGGGAACGACGCAGAAACGGATAGGGCAGGCGAGGGGCTACATGTTGGGCTGCATCTCAAGTTCCCAGGTCCCACTATTAAGCCACAATAGCGGCAAGAGTGCCCCCCCCCCCCGCACTGTCAGCATAAAGATCGTTCTCCACTGCCACAGCTGTAACAGCTGTGGCAGAGAAAAACAATGTTAGCCCATTGAATTCAATGGAGCCGGCAATACAGCCGGCTCCATTGAAAGCAATGGCCTGCCAGCGAGCGCGGGATGAATTTTCGGGAAGGGCTTAAAAATATAAGCCCTTACCTGAAAATCATCCTAAAATGTGTAAAAATAAAAATAAAAATGTATACTCACCTTTCCGCTGCAGCCGGAGTTCAGCCGCGTCTGGCCGGCAGTTCTCCTGAACTGCTCTGTGTAGTGTTCAGCAGCCGGGGATTTAAAATCCCCGGCTGCTGAATGAGCTGCCTCTGATTGGTCACAGCCTCACCAATCAGAGGCAGCTCTCACTCACACCCATTCATGAATTCATGAATGGGTGAGTGAGTGCTGCCTCTGATTGACAGCTGAGAGCTGCCTCTGATTGGTCCCTGCGCTGAGCCAATCAGAGGCAGCACTCACCCATTTATGAATTCATGAATGGGTGTGAGTGAGAGCTGCCTCTGATTGGTGAGGCTGTGACCAATCAGAGGCAGCTCATTCAGCAGGCGGGGATTTTAAATCCCCTACTACACTACTACACAGAGCAGTTCAGGAGAACTGCCGGCCAGACGTGGCTGAACTCCGGCTGCAGCGGAAAGGTGAGTATACATTTTTTTTTATTTTTACACATTTTAGGATGATTTTCAGGTAAGGGCTTATATTTTTAAGCCCTTCCCGAAAATTCACCCGCGCTCGCCGGCAGCCCATTGCTTTCAATGGAGCCGGCTGTATTGCCGCCTCCATTGAATTCAATGGGCTAACATCGTTCTTCTCTGCCACAGCTGCTACTTTATCTTTTCTTAATTGGTTTTCTCATGATTATTATGCTGTAAGTGCATTAAAGTGCTTTTTCCATCATATTAAGTGATGTGTATCACTAGAATATGCCATAAATCTATAATCAGTAGGGATCCAACCTCTAGGAACTCCACTGATCCTGAAATTAAAGGGTCTCCCATACAGTGAGGAGTCTACAACACTTGAATTGGGCTATACTGCAGGACAATACTGTGCATCAAAAAGCAGTAATAGGTGATGCAGCGCTACACTACTGCTGTGGCTCCTTCATTCCCAAGATTAGTAGGGTGTCAGACCACCACCAAACATGTGTGATCATCAAGTAAATTCTTATCCTAATGATAGGCCAACCCTTTTTAAGATGGGAAAACCCATTTAAGATTCTGGCCAATAAAGTTGAATATGAGCATTTATAGTTAAATTGTCATGGGTGATAGCTGCATAGTAACATCCATTTGTTTTCTTTTGTTTAGTGAAGTGTTAAAAAATGTGTTGAAGAAGCGTTTGATGAACACACAATGTCATTTTACTTGGAATCTGGATGATAAAGAAGTGGACATTGAAAAAGTTGAAGACAGACTTTATGAACAGATTCAGTTTTTGTCATTTGTACACAAATACCGGATGTACAATATGCTGGCCTTCACAAGTTATCTCAAAGAAGACTATGAAGAAGCTGTTGCCTATCTAAAGAAAGCTGAGGGACAGATCAGTGAAGTAGAGTCAGATGACACAGACGCCAAAAAATCCATAATATATGCCAATTATGCCTGGATATTCTACCACAAAAACCAAGTTATCAATGGTTTAAGGTATGCTAAGAAGATGCAAGAAATATGCAAGATGTCTGAATGCCACAATAAGCAGAATGTTTTGCTCTTTGAAATATACAGCGAACAAGGATTTTCTCTGTTAGCGTTCCATGGAAGTCATAGTGAAAGAGCAAAGGATTGTTTTCAGAGAGCTTTAGAGCTGGATCCAGAAAATATAGAACTGAATTCAAGCTATGCCATTTCTGTATTTAGACTTGAAGGCTATAGCTGTCTGAAAAAACCCCTTGATGAATCTTTTCTTCTTTTGCAACATGCTGCAAAGTTAAATCCAAAAGACACTGTCATCAAGGTCCTTCTTGGTTTAAAATATCAAGATCTGAATGAATCCAAAAAAGGACTTGTGCTCATAGAGGAAGCTTTACGAGTAACACCAGAATTTCCTTATCTCCTTCGCTATGTTGCAAAGTTTTACAGAAGAGAAGGTATGATCGATGAAAGCATTATGGTCCTTAATGAAGCTACCCGTAGAAACCCTACATCTGGTCATCTTCAACACCAACTTGGCATGTGTTACAAGAAAAAGATTATGTCTCTAAAGGACTGTGCAAAAAAATTAAAGTTAAATTTTCAGTCCACCAGGAACTGTAGAGAAGAAATTGAAGATGCAGTTTCCAAAGCAATATATCATCTGGAAAAGGCAGTGGAGTATAAGAAAACATTTGTGATTGCATACATTGCTCTAGCCTCCATGTACGGGAGAGGACAACAGTACCAAAAGGCTGAGGAAATATTTTACAAAGTGCTCAACATGGATAATGTCACAAAAGAAGAGAAGCAAGAGCTTCATTTGATTTGGGCCCAACATGAACTCTATAAAAAAAATTGTGAAATTGAGGCAATTGGGCACTTCAAAGAAGTCCTCAAGATAAAGTGTTTCACCGTCTTCAGAAGATATGCCATGGAAGAGTGTAAGAGTCTTGCTACGAAAATGATCTCAAGAAACCCATCAGACAAAGATGGTTTGGAATTGCTGGACTTTATCCACCAAAGTGATCAAGAGAATATGACAGATCAGGCCAACCACAAATAAGCCTTACAGACTGAGCAAGAGAAATATCAGGATAACTGATGTTCTCTGTAATGTTCTTCTAGATGCCATTGATCTAGATGTACACAGATGTACTTTTTGCATGTTAATAAGATGGGGAAGTTAAACTATGATGGCAAGTAGCCAAATGTCCATTGACAACAGAAGAAGGATCTGGTAGCACTTGGACAGTTCTCCTTACAAACATGGGCAACAAAGGCGATTACGTTACTGGTTAACATTGATGTACTTTAGGGACCACTGTTGGCACTACTGTGTGCTTAGCAAGCCTTATACCAATGATACAATGCACTTTTCTATTTCTATTCACGACAATTTTACACATATTATTTAATATATTATCTTATTGCATTTTCTTTTATGTTTGTACCCCATCTATGATCTACGACAGCTTTACATTATCACTATGGGACTCTGTTACATGGCTGTGATATTACATAACACACTACTAAAATATTGTAGCTCTCATTTACTCATTGAAATGTTACATTTTCTCAGATTATAGTCATAGCAATATATGTAACACATAATACATTATTAGGCCCCATTCAGGTGGTATTATTTGATTAGTGTTTTTGGAGGCCAAAACCCGGAATGGAACCTACAAGGCTAGAATATCATAGAAAGGTTTGCATTTCTTCTGTGTTTTGAACTAACTCCTAGTTTTGGCTTAAAAATACAGATGTGAAATACTGGTGTCTGAATGGGGTCCAAATAAGAAAAAAATATTTAATAAAGTGAACATACTGTATGTGAGCGTGTTTAATTTATGCACTGAGTAAATTGCAGATACCGCAACTGAAAACTAGGACTTATTCAAATATCGTCATAACAGTTGGGTGTATTTATTGACTCGTTAAACCATTAATAAACATACGGGCTTGGCTTTAATCCTGTGTCATAGTAAAAATATGTCACAAGATCAATGAGCGCTGAGTAGAGAATACAGGAAGCAGCTGTGCTGTTTCCTGTATGGGGCCAGGCGATCACCGATGACTCCAGGTATGTCAGAGCTGCAGGGTCTTAGTAAACCCCAACTCAGCTCTACCATTGCCTAATGTCACTGTAGGAGGATGTTTTCCCCTGTAATTGCGGCTCCTATGGATGCTGCTTCTATGGATGTCCCAGTTACAGTGGAAAACTGTGAAATAAAAAAAGACATTCTGAATGTCCCCCAGAGGTCTGATATGATGTCACAGAGGACATAGATGGTAAAAAAAAGTTACAAAAAAGTAAAAAATTATAATAGCATAGTTTGCAAATATATTTTAAAAAATGAAAGCAACCCACCGCTCACACCAACCTAAAGCATCACCATATCCACCCCTGTAATCCAAGACTATACAAATTATATCAGAATGTCCTTATAGAAAATGGCAAACTTATTCCTGTACATTATTTTAGCATAAAAAAAATATTTTAAAAAAATAAAGAACTACAAATTTTTAAAAATGTAAACAATTTTCTTTTTGTTCATTGCTTCTAATAAAACAAAAAAATGGGGAAAAAAATGTGAGAAAAGGTATTAAAAACAAAGCAAAATAATTTTGTCAGTTCATTGAAAAAAAATAGGACCGTAAAACCACCCCATGTATAAAAAGTATAATGGGGGCGGGAAAAATAAATAGGATGCAAGTCATGAAATGGCCAGAAATATTGTTATTCCTCACGTACAAACATGGCAGCTTATTCAGGCATGTCAGGTATGGTTTAACGGACATAAGAATAGAAGTGACAATCACTTTGCAATCAACCCCCATTGTGTTGCTTAGCAGTGTATATTGGAGTATTTTTACTGTACCTCCATATGCCCCCGGGGCTCTGTAGAAATAGCACAAAGAAGCTGTGAAGGTCTGTATTTTGGAGCTGTATTACCGGCATGCATTGCTGTACAGACTGCATGCCCATGACTCAATCGCATGTTTAAGACCTTAGAGAGGTTCTGTCAGCAACAAAAAAAAAATCTGTACTCACCTGTGCCTTACGGGGCCGTTCACTGGGAAGCTGCTGCTCTTCTCTTGTCCCTCCTGCAGCCGTGCGATCGTAGGGCAGAAGCTGGCAAAGTTCCAGCTTCCACCATTGCTTCGACCACTGTTGAACGACAAGTACTGTGAGGGTATATATATATATATATTGCCATATGTGTTTTTCATGCTTTTATACCTGTATGCAAGTTTTATTCAATTCCAAATGAGAAAAAACTTTAATACTTCGCCTTACATCAGATATCCCAAGGCTGAGAGAGATGTTCTAAGAAATTCAGAGAAGATACGGAACCAGACAAGGCCGCATGTACTTGGCCAATTTCCCAGAAGCGCTGGAACAAGATATCAAGATGTTCAAATGTACATAATTTTGACTGTCTTAGGCCAGAAATCCGGACTTCCCATATATGGATGTTAGGCCGGACTTCTTAGAATTGTGTGGGTAATTCTTTGCACTGGAGTTAATTGAATACGTGATTTTCTGTATAAGCCAGAGGCGCCTCACTGTCTAAGGCGGAAATCCGGACTGCCCATATATGGTTATGAGCCCATCACCCCCTAGTGGTGAGAGGGCAGAGGGTATAAGATCTCATGTAATCTGTAATAAAGTGCGCAGTTTTTTCTCCCGTGTGAGGAATGATACCAGATCCCTGTGTGTGGTGTCTCTTCTTACGGCCGGCAACGGGGCAAGTGGGGTGGGCCCGATTGGTGTTGCACTTAGAATTTTAACCCTCATAAATGGCGCCCGAACGTGCGGCGGTAAAATCGGAGCTTACAGCGCAATTCACCCGGATCCACGCTACTGAGAAACCGTCCTACTGCAAACCGAGCCTGATCAACTCACTTAGAACTCCAGGTAAGACAAGCATATATTTATGTTGTGTTTTACACTGCGAAGTCTTGCAGCAGGACTGACTATCTGTGGTTTGTGACCGGACGGGTTGGGTTAAGAGTTCTACACGGTAACTCGTGTGGGCTCCGGGTTTGCCGTCATGGACCACTGACCGTGATATGCGCACCAATGGCTCACCCAGAAACTAGTCTGTAGTTTATTTGTACTTTGAAGTCCGTAGCGTTTTAGCGATAGTGGAGATTGTTTGTTGTATCTGCAGAATTTTTTTCTCTTACTTTTTATTTTGTCTCATAGAAGAAGGGACCCTCGGGTTTAGTTTAGTTAGTTAATGGTTTAGCTGAGGAGGAGACGCACTCTATGAGAAGTCTCATAGAAATAGGGACTCTCGGTCGGTTTGCCTTATATATGGGGCTGACGATTTGATTTCAGAGAGATGCATTTTTATGGGGCTGGTTCCATGGAAGAAGATGTCCTCGGTTGTTTTGCCGGTATATAAGGGGCTGACAATTTGGAATTAAGAGGGATGCACTCTATGGAGCGTGTTATTATTATTATTATTGTTGATGTTCTAATATGCGTAAGATCTTATTAAAGAAGATAGAGCCCCTTAAGGGCTGCCGCCGTGTGGATGAATCTGTAGAATGTAAGAAAAATCTAATGAAAATGTGTGACACCGACCCTACGGCAGATTACAAAATGGTGTCTGGGAGGAGGTCTTTAGGACCCAGAGGTGCCTTGGAAGACCAAGGTTTGCTAGAAGGAGAGAGAGAGACAGTCAGAGAAAGTTACGTATGTACACATTATTTGTTTAAGAAAGTGTCCGTAAGTGAAATGTTGAAAAGTACAGTAAGTGATCAAGAGGGCGTCAGGAGAGTGTCTATTGAAAGTTATATTGGCAGTTAGGTAGGGGAGAGAAGTATGAGTAACAAGCAAGTCAATAAGAACGTTACAATGCATGTGATTGGTTGGTAAAGAAAGAAAATGTGTATAATACAAGATAGATAATAGATAATGTATAATCCATACTAGGTGGATATATGTGTGTATATATATATATACTGTATGTGCAAATAGTTAACAGCTTGCTCTTAGGGGAGAAGGGTTTGTTTACATGTAGCTGCAAAGTCTGTTCAGTCTCCAAGGTCAGGAAGATAACAGCGAGAGAGAAAATTCAATAACATCCTTGGTTAATATCTTTGCTTGCTTGCAATGAATTGAAATGAATTTAATTAGTTATACTGTCTTAGTAGGCAGGGAAATATAGTAATTTCTAATGTATATTCTTACTTATACAGGGGTTGAAAATGAATGTTGCAAGGTCCCAGCATATGTGTTAATTATGATTTCAAATGTTTTTTCAATAGATACGTTCTAAAACTTATTCAGTCTGTGTCTCATATTCGCGGAGAGATAAGAGATTTGTTTTGAAAAAGTGGGGGCTTTCAGAATTCACTCCAAAGTCAGGGTCACAGAAACTAAATACTTCAGCGTTTAATACAGCATATAATAGCTTCAGTAGATAAGAAATATAGAATATTTCAGTCACTCAGCAAACTTTTTCACATAATTTGTCAAAGATAGCGTTCATTTACAATCTCATCTCAATAGAATCATGTACTTTATGATAAGCACTCACCTCGGTGTTTTTCAGCTGATGTATGTATGTTTGCCAAACTTTTTTTGTCCGTGCATCTGCATGTACTGGTACACCTTCAATAGGGGGTGACGGAGCAGACTTGGGAGCATGGATGGATGAGAGTTAGTGACCCGTGTTTGGGCTGCGTGGAATGTGTGATGTGGAAATTGACTGGGGGTAAAAGTCCTACCCCATGCATGGGACTTTGCTTGGTTGAGATGTGGACGTATAGACGGTTAAGCTGAAATTAAGTTGAGAAGACGGACGCAATGTGCCAATATCGAAGGGGTGGAGCTATATGATGTAATAGTACGTAATAATGTTTCATCCCTCCTGCACAAGGGAGGGGGGAGAATTTTGAGCAGCTAGTTTTTTTTTTCCTGTTTTGTTTTTTTTCTCCTGTCTGAAATTTGATAAAGATATTGCAGGCAGGACCAGACTAATAATGAATTCACTTAAAGGGATATCACATTTCAAATATTAGTAGATGTTTTGTAGATTATTCTTCCCCGGTGTAACTCATGTTTCTGCTATTGGTGCTAACATTTTACAGGCCTTATCTGCATCCATCAAATCTTTTTACAATGTTATAATAACTTAAACCCGGCTACTATTCTTCCAATTGTGTACCCTGGTTTAAAGGGGGGGAGGAGAAGGCATAGGTGATCTAGGTATTGCAAGTCAGCCATTTTTAAATTTTTTGCAAGTCATTTTTACATTTTTAAAATTTTTTTGCAACAAGGTTCTAATCTTTTTGAAATAGAATACCAGCCTGATTGTCTAGCAGTGATGCAACAAGAAAATTTAAGTTTAAAAAGTTACTGAAGCCCTTGTTAATAATGCATATTTTGAGTTGTTTTTTATAGATGGTACCAGGGTGATTGACGACTCCACACTGGATATACGGTGGTTACACAACAAGATGTCCTAAAAAGCAGAATGTCTCCGCATGTCGCAGTACAAGAAGCGGACTTAAAAGCACTCACGGAGGCGTGTGGAGTGGCCACAGGTAAGACGGCAAACATTTACACTGACTCCCGGTATGCATTTGGCATAGCTCATGATTAAGGCCCAAAATGGAAGGCCAGACAGTTTTTTACCACAGCAGGACAGCCAATTAAGAATGATGCAATGGTGCAGAGTCTCATGGAGGCCCTACTTCTACCTGACAAAGTGGAAAGCTCACACCAATTCCTACACCAGAGAAGCAAGAGGCAACGCCATCACAGACCACACAGCAAAAGCAGCGGCCCTCAAGCCGTGGAAGAACAGAAGAAAAGAAGAATTTGATACTAATTTTGGACTTTGATTTGAACTTGAACTTTGCTAAAAACATTGGACTTTGATATGCTAAAGACTTTACAGTTAAGAAAAAGACAAATGGACTAAAAAGGGACGGCGTATGGTGAACAGTCAACAGCACTTGCTTACCATAGTCCCTGTGCCCCATGATGGCCCAGCTGACGCACGAAAAGACGCACCTCTCAAAGCAGTAATGATGACGACGCTTGAACAAGGACGGGTGGCTCCTTGGTTTTCTGTAGCTGCTGCATCATTTGTCCAGTTTTGCATGATCTTTGCCGTAAAGCAACAGGGCAGAAGTAAATTTGCCACATCACACTTGCCTAGACCACTCTACCCATTTCAGGGATTGCAAATTGGCTACACTCAGTTCCTACTTGTTGGGAAGCATGAATATGTGCTTGTTGTTGTTAATGTTTTTCAGGTTGGAGACCTACTCTGTTACCAAAGTAAATAAGCAGGTAACCGCACAGAAGCTCATGAATGAGGTAATCCGCAGATATGGGGTACCGGAAGTGATTGAGTCAAACAAAGGTACACACTTCACAGGTGAAATAATGCAACACATCATGTCTGTTTTGGGTATATTCCAGGCTTTTGACACACCCTACCATCCGCGGAGTAGTGGGAAAGTAGATACAAAAGGCGATGGAGGAAATGGGTAAATTTTGAATTGAGTGTCTTCCATTAGTTTTTCTTTTTCTCCGGAGGTGACATGCCACAGTAGACGAGTTTGGGGAATGATTTTCTTGTTAATGTTGTCATAGGTCTCTCTAAGGAATTGTTAGTAATGTATTCTGTAGTCTCTGCTTTTATCCCAGGTCCTACAGATGAGTGTCACAATCTAAAACCAGGTGACAGGGTCTATGTGGAAAAAGTTTGAGAGAGAAGCCCGGTTTGAATGTCCCTACCAGATGTTGTTCACCCAACTGCAGTCAAGCTCGAAGGAAAACCCACTTGGATCCACACTTCGCACTGAAAGAACTAATGATCCTGCATATCCTTTACATGCTATAATGTGGTACAATTCCTCTAACACACACCTTTGACTACTGTACACTAGCCCCCTGTTTCAGAACAAATTAATACAATCAAATGTGCAATATGAAGACTACACTAAGGGTGAGAATCCAACACCGCATCGTGCTAAGAGAGACATTGACGCTCCAGGTGGTAACTTTGATCCACATGTATACATAGATGCAATAGGAGTGCCAAGGGGGGTGCCAGATGAATTTAATTCTAGAGATCAGGTTAAAGCAGGTTTTGAGTCCTTATTTGCTATTGTCACTGTTAATAATAATGTAGATTAGATGAATTATATCTTTTACAATCAGCAGAGATTTGTAAACTACACCAGAGATGCTTTTGCAAGGGTTAGCTGACCAGTTAGGGCCCACTGCATCCATGGCGTTCCAAAATAGAGTGGCCGTGGATATGATTTTAGCAGAAGAAGGTGGGGTATGTAATTTCCTGTTTGTGTATTATCCCTTTAATGTGACCAAAATTTCCCTTGTTTGAAAAAAATGAAGAGCCAGTTCCGATAATGCCAACCAGGTACGTTACCAGAAGAATGGAGAGATGGACTAGTACTGTGTCTGCCTCGGTCTCATAAGATGGACTGTCAGTGGACTTCCCATTTGCCTAGGGAAAGTGCAGAAGACCTTAGGTTCCGGCGAGGGCACACCCTGTGGGGTGTTAACTTGTACAGATAGAGGGTATGGAGGCCCGGAAATAAGCCCAGGGAATCCATGGCCTCCTTCTGAGGTGAGGTAGGGATCCCTTCCCTTTTAGGAGTAGGGACTTACGGGCAGTGGAGAAACCCTGACGCAAGGGAGAGACGACCGAGGAAGAGTGCAAAGTCTGATGCTTGATCTCCATATTAAGTTTTTTAGGGGGGTTTGTGAGGGTATATATATATATATATTGCCATATGTGTTTTTCATGCTTTTATACCTGTATGCAAGTTTTATTCAATTCCAAATGAGAAAAAACTTTAATACTTCGCCTTACATCAGATATCCCAAGGCTGAGAGAGATGTTCTAAGAAATTCAGAGAAGATACGGAACCAGACAAGGCCGCATGTACTTGGCCAATTTCCCAGAAGCGCTGGAACAAGATATCAAGATGTTCAAATGTACATAATTTTGACTGTCTTAGGCCAGAAATCTGGACTTCCCATATATGGATGTTAGGCCGGACTTCTTAGAATTGTGTGGGTAATTCTTTGCACTGGAGTTAATTGAATACGTGATTTTCTGTATAAGCCAGAGGCGCCTCACTGTCTAAGGCGGAAATCCGGACTGCCCATATATGGTTATGAGCCCATCACCCCCTAGTGGTGAGAGGGCAGAGGGTATAAGATCTCATGTAATCTGTAATAAAGTGCGCAGTTTTTTCTCCCGTGTGAGGAATGATACCAGATCCCTGTGTGTGGTGTCTCTTCTTACGGCCGGCAACGGGGCAAGTGGGGTGGGCCCGATTGGTGTTGCACTTAGAATTTTAACCCTCATAGTACTACCGTCCACTGACTGGCCTGGCCGCGTCTAACCTGCGACGTCCTGTAGAGTCGACTGTGAGTGCGCATGTGTCCCCCTTCCTGGCGCGCCTGCGCACTCGCCGCCGACTCTCCGAGGACATCAGAGGTTAAACGCGGCCAGGTTGACGAGGAAAGAAGCATCAGCTCACAGGTGCTGATGGGGGATGACCCCTCACACTCCAAGTAGACAAGGGAGGGAAGAAATACAACGGGATTAAGTAAATTTACTTTGTTTTTTTAAAATGTTTTCTTTCCATAGGTTACAATGTACAGGGATGCAGGGCACAGGTAAAAAAATGGGTTTTGGTGACAGAACCCCTTTAATCTCATGCATCCTATTTCAGACACCAGAAGAAGTTACACCCTGTCACTGTCAGCCATATTAGCTGTCTTGAGGCTGCATGCAAGGCTCTAGCCAACTTCCGTCTTCATCTCGTCAACTCAAATGGGTCACGAATTTCACATAACCCTCCTATGAGACCCAACAAAATGTTAAAAGAGATGCCCAGGATTAGAAAAATGTGTCTGCTTTTTTATGGCAGTGTCACATCTGATTGGCTACATCAAAGTATTGCCGTTTCTGGGTGGTGGTGCTGTTTCTGGAAATAAAAAAGCTGATTTTTTTTCTAATCCTAACAACAACTTTAACTATAAATCTATGCCAGTACAGTCAAAGAAATGGCAAATACGTATTTTTAGCATTTAAAAGGAAATTTTTAATGAAAAAATGGGGGGGGGGAAAAGCCTAGCTTTTTCTTTTTTGTTATTACATGGCTAGTGGTGAGATGACAGTGCGATAACAGCTCATACAAATAAGGCACATTTAGACACATTAGAGACTAAGTAGTCAACAATAGAGCTGTGGTAGTAACATGAAATACCCCGCAACCTTTATTACTGTCAGCGGTGCAAAACAGCAGCATTGCTTATCTACAGTTGACGTGTTTTCCCCTTTACTAGCAAGGTGCATATAGTGTATGCAGTGGCAAAGCTTTACAACAGATTTCTGTTGCCGTTTCAAAAGTTGTAATAGTTCCAGGCATTCCAAATATGAAATAAAGCAACTTTGTAAATAGTTTTCATGAAGAATTTCAGGCCATTGCAGACCTACGTACCTCCACACCATTATGCTGCCGTGAAAATCACGCCCGCATAACGAGACAAAACCAAACCACTGATTTCATTGGTTTCATTTTCACTATTGGAATTCTCATGTGTTAATCCTACAATCGAAAAAAGATAGGACGTGCCCTATCTTTCTCGCATGTAGCTACTACTATGTACAAGAAAGCAACGGATATTCGCAGGAATTAATTTTTAACAAGCTTTAGTCCCAATCCTAATTGGCATATTTAAAGCCATTCAAACTGGGCACCACAGGGGGCATGTTAAAAAAACATGTTGAAGGGATGGCAAGTAATCATCGGAATAGATACTCTCTCACAGGGGACTCAGTGGGATTTGTTCGGTAGGGTCCTCACACTGTAGGCTTTATTTTTACAGGTGATCTTCTTTCCCTGCATGACAAAGTTAAAGAAGTTGTCTGGGCCTTTTATTTTTGATGACCTATCCTCAGGATAGTTGGTCCGCAGGGGTCTACTGCTTGGGATCTCCACCAATCAGCTGATCAATGGGCTGCTGTCACTGTGGACAGCACTGGGAGCAGATAGCGCTATCAAGAATGCAGCAGCCCAGTTGGGTACTATAGGCAAAGTTCCCATTTAATTCAATGGGAGCTTTGCTGCAGTAAAACTGGGCTACTGGAATACAGAAAGTGCTAATTGCTTCCAGCAAAGTCCACACGAAGGGCTCAACCACATGGGTGTGTTTTGGTCTCATTATTTTCTCATGATTTTCACGGCCGCAAAACGGGACGAAAACAAAACCATTGAATTTAATGGTTTTGTTTCCACTATCAGGTTTCTCACGCGTTATGACTATGCACGAAAAAAGATAGAACTTGCTTTATCTTTCTCACATATACCTAATCCTACATACGGGAAAGATAGGGCAGGACCTAGCTTCCTGCTTTTTTTTTCAAATTAACGCGCACTTGTGTGAAGTTTGAATAGTCAAATAAAAAACGTGGTTCATGCACTATGCAGTGCCCATGTTTTTCTCTCCTGACTGTGGTCCTGCAAATCAGCTAATCCGTGGACATCAAAAGTAAAAGTGCGGGACTACTACTTTAAGAAAAGAAAACCACAATGACCACCAGACTACAATGGAGACCCAAACAAAAATCACAGCTTCCTGTGCCTCTCAATTATATGTGTAGGGTTAGAACTTGGCGATAACTCAAGTCACATCTGAAATTTTCATGTGTTAACTGTGAAAACCACATAAGCTTATGTTAATTTAAAGGTCAATACAGAGGCGTAACTTGAAGCTTCTGGGCCCCAATACATAACCTGTAACAGGACCCCCAACTATAATGCTTTATTCATAGTACTGTGCTCCCTATATGGGGAAGAGAGGCCTTATGGGCCCCCTAAGGCTCCTTGTCCCAGATGCAACCGCATCCTCTGCATCCCCTATAGTTACGCCCATGGGCCTATTAGAATCACAGGTGAATAGTGTGAGGGCTTTTCCAGTGATTCAGATATGCAATTGCTCATTAAGGGTGCGTTCACATATAGTGGAAATGCTGCATATTTTCCACAGCATTTCTGCATCAAAATCTGCACCATTAGTGTGGATTTTGACAAGGATTTAGCGGTGTGTCCGCAGCTGATTTCAGAATGCCCAGCGCACCCATCACCTCCAATACTGCGTGCTGTCAGCCCTAAGATCACAGTGAACCCGGGCAACCACTAGGAAACACTGCCACTGGTCAGGTGATGAAGAAATGGAAACATGTGAGCAGCGGTGGCAGTGCTCACTAGCGACTGCTAGGTGACGATGTGCGCCGCGCTCTTGGGGATGGTAGCATGAAGTATTAGAGGTGATGGGAGCGATGGGCAGGCTGAAATCCGCTGTGGATACACAGCTGAATCCTAGTTAAAGTTGGCACTTATGTTGTGGTATTTAATGCGGAAAAGCTGCGGATTTTGCAGCAGAGATCTCCGTTATGGAAGATCCACAGTTTTTTGCTATGTGTGAACATACCCTAGAAGGGTTTTCATGGACATAAAGAAAAAGGTAAAATGAGTTTAAAATGAAGAAAAATGTAATACTCATCTATCCCGGTGGCTCCAAGCCCAGCACTGTACCCTCGGTGCCCACCTCATGGAATCTGGAAGAGAACCTGGAAGAAGCGTTGGGTGCAGGGGGATTACTATGGGGGTGCGGTCGCACACGGGGCCAGGAGCTCTAGAGGGCCAATAAAGTTAGTCTTCTCCATATTGCAAACCAATACTATCAATGAAGCCTTATAGTTGGGGGCCCAGTTCCAGATTTTGTCCTGGGGCCCAGCAGCGTCAAGTTACGCCTCTGGTTGGGTGGTCACATACTGTTCATTGTGCATGCGGCTGCTCAGCCACTCACAGGCTTCAGTGGCCATAGAAGAATCACTGTTGCAGCCTGTGAGCGGCTGAACAGTAACATGCACAGTGAACGACACGTGACCACCTGCCACTTCTTCCATGAATTGGGCACCGGGGCTGCAGCGATGAACGAGGAGACACAAGGATAGGTCAGTATTTAGTTTTAAGCCCATTTAACTTTTTTTTTATGTCCTGGAAAACCCCTTTAAAGCAATCCTCCATCCTGGGACTAAATTAAGTTAAAGGTAGCTATCACCAGGCAAGTATCATCCAGATTCTCGCTGGAAGCAGCAAATTTGAGCAAAATTCATCCTGTGTACAAGCGGCCGCCAACGAGGCACTGAACGAGAATTCACTCACCTGTCAAAGTCGCTTGGTTTCTAGCAAAACTAAAAACCAAGCAACTGTTGGGCCGTGTAAAAAAGAGCTACTCAATGTTTGAGTGACTACTGATTACTGCGAATGCAGGAGGGCGAACCATAACGATCCCGCCACGCTCCACCTCCATTCACTTGAATGACTATCATTCCTGTGTAAGCTTATGTGCCCTATAGTCATCCCATGTAAAGGGACCTTTAGACTGTGAGGATGAGTAATATTACCTGGTGCCCACCATTTATGCCATTCTGTTGAAGATCTACCTGTTCCCAATATCCTTTTGCGGCCATAGCATTTCTTTGCCTACTGGGCATTGCTAGTCTAGATGCTGCTCTCTGCTTGGCCACTAGTGTGCATCAGGAAGTTAGAAGAGCAGTGCAGGCATTTTAGTAGATAGAAAAGGGACTTGGAACTAACAGATCCATGGCAGAACACTACAAGAAGTAAGCACCAGGTAACATTGATCCCCCATTCAATTGACTCTTATCACATAAATATTCATAAATACATATCATATCCATGTAAATATACATTTTTGGTGGAAATCCTCTTGAAAGTGAATCTCCAATTTTGAAAAACATTTTGTTAGTTATATCTAAATAAGTTTACAATTCTGTGCTGAATAATTTCTTACTATATCTTTATAGTACTAAGAATTCTGTCTTTCTGATATAGAGCTTCAAATCACAAACATAACAGGTATAAAAGATAACATTCAGGCTACCTGCAGCCACCACTAGGGGGAGCTTAAGAGCTAAGTGTATACTGTTATACAGGGTGTCCCACTCACTGTAGACCCGGAAAAATCAGCTATAACGACAAGACTAATGAGCACATTTTAATTAAGTTTGGTCAAAACATACCTTACTCAATGAGAATCAGGAACCCCTTCATAACATGAGCTGGAAGTGTCCTCCTCAGTTTGCTTGCAGGCATGCTCTAGATTGATGAACATACTGATAAGCATGTTTCACTTAACTGCAGCTATTTCCACGACGATGTTCCTTTTTAATTCCTGGCTAGTTTGTGGTTTATTTCAGCAAACGTTCTTCTTCAAGAAGCCCTACAAGAAAAAGTCCAGTGGGGTCAAATCAGGTGACCACAATGGCCAAAGTCAGTTAGAAATAATTTGATGCAGGAATTGAAAAGAAATATCGCTGCAGTAATGCTTACCAGAATGTTCCACAATATGGAGAGTTGAGTTCAGGCATGCTTGACCACAAATGAAGGACACCTAGAGCACATTTGCTAAGGAGTTCCTGACTCGCATTACGTAGGGTATGTTTTGACCAAATTTTATTAAAATGTGTTCATCAGTGTTGGAGTTGTAGCTGAATTACCTGACCTCCAGGGACATTCCCTAGATTGAATTTAACAACAAGACAGTATACAGTACAATCCCCCCTGCCTCCTCCCCCCCCCCCCCCCCCCCCCCCACACACACACACACCCAACCCTCCACTGCCCTAGTGATGACTACTGGCAGCCAAAATGTGATCCATGGCAATTTTCTTTTTGCATTTATTATGTAGCTAGACCCCCTAGTATATATTAATGGGCTAGTATTACCATGGTAGGTTATTCCTTTCCAACTGAAACTTCTGGAGTCCTTCTCTTCAAATGGTCATGTGATCTCAATTCTGACCAGCTAAGATTCACTGTCTGAAAATAGTCACTTTCGCAGTCTGTGTGATGCTGATACATTGATCTTACCACAGAAACTACTTAAAGAAGGACACCAACACTCCTATCACAGTTACTGATGATGATCACACAGTTATAATAGAGGAGATCACAGCTCATCCTCCTAACTGTATACTTATGCTCTGTAGCTTATTTAGGTCTATACAGAAGGTAGTGATAATTAAACTGCCCACCCAGCAGGCAAAAAATGATATAGCATCTAGCTAATGCTATGCTGATGCATCATTGGATTGATGTGAGAGTGAAAGCAAAAATCTCATCAAGATGGTGCCTGATAAGCATCAGACAGGAGGCTGCACTGCATGGAAGTGACTGCAATACATAGAGGAGCCCATCAGAGTCTGATAGGCAATCATGTGAAGGAGCAGGGATGGAAAAATATGTTTTCACTGGAGTGTCCCTTTAAATCTATGTCTACACAAGGAATTTGGAGCTCTGTATCAGATATCATCATCATCAGAACAACAGGGCTCAGACTGCTAAATAGATATATGAAAAAAATCAATCAGCACAGATACCATGTGTAGATTCACTTTAATGTATAGCATCCTCATACATGAAAAATGAATAAATATCCAGTTAATCAGTCACAGTAGTAATATATTTGTACCAGGGCACACAATACACTTGTCAGCTTGTCTGTTACTGAGACAGTGAGCTGTTCATTCTCCTGACCACCCAAAGTGTGGTACATTGGCATACAGAAGGTGCAACTACTTTCTCTGTGAAAGCAATCGTGTATGCCATTTCCACGCCATCTCCTTAGTGCATAGCATGTTCTACCATATACGTCCCACCATGCATCTGCTCTACTGACATCAGGATGCTTCTACCATAATTAGCCCTCATTGTATCTTGTAAGAAGTAAAGCTTTATTTTGCACTTGAGTTCTTAATTCGTCTTCTTTTATTGCATTGCATAGGAATAAAACCATCGCTCATCCACGTAGGTCTAGCTCACCGCGGGACGTCAAGTTTAAGATATACTGTAATACTTTAAAAACTGTTCCCATTTAAGTCAACACAGTTTATCTAGATTTCAAGAATGTATCTCATAAAGTGCAGGTTTTCTGCATTGGCTATGCAATAGAGATATCGTCCAGCAGGAAAATGCTTTCAAATTGTGCAATTAACGATATGTGAAGTCAGAAAAGAAACCGTCTGGTACTTAAAATAAATGAATATGTATTCCAATCCAGAACAGATATCGTTTGTTTTCAATTTTCTGCCGGTTTCTAAAACTCAAGGCATCTAAATCCCCGTCATTTATCCCACTTTGTCCAGCGTGATCTAAACCTCCTTGTGGTTACATTCGTCAGTGGCTGCACAAGTCACATCTCCATTAGTCCATATCTCTTGCTTGGTGTCAGATGTGGGCACAGTCCTTGCTGGCTGCTTGTGCTTTAAACTTTTTACTAGTTTGGCAAATGCTAATAAAAGGGCGCAAAATATCATAGAAAACCCGCTTAAAAGGAATGCTGCTGTATAGTTTCCAGTTGTGTCCACCAGCCAACCTGCAGAAGACAAAAGAACGATTAGAAAGGAGCAATCAGCTTCCAATAGTTGTATTTGAATCAAATTAGTTTGGGACACTAAAGGCCCATTTACATGCAAAGACAATCTTTCAAACGATTGAAAGGTTGACGATTCTAGCGATCATTTTGCATAAAGTGATAATGGACACTGTCCATTAATACTTTATCAGCCTCATTTGTGTGTAAAAGGGCCTCCGGCAGCTGTTTGCGGAGCTCAGCATGTGATCTGAGCTCTGCACACAGCCACTTTGTTCTTGCACGTGCCGTCAGCTGAATACAATGTAATCTCCAGATTACACGTGCAGAACACAGCGCGTGGTCCCTGTTATCTCTCTCCGAGTCAAAGATCATTTTTAAACTCACCTTAAAATCATCATTCAGCCAAAGAGTGAACGATGGCAGTGTTTACATGTAATGATTATAGCTCATATGCCATTGTTTGAACAAATTGTGAGCAATAATTGTGTGTAAATGGGCCTTAAGGCAAAACTCAGACACTGTGTTAGGGGTTAAACAGATGAGCGCGTTTTTGTCCTGTTTTGCAACCATGAAAATCACATCCGCAAAACAAAACGATTGATTTCAATGGTTTGGGTTTCACTATAAGGTTTCTCGGGCGTTAATACATACTCACATGTAGTATTTCTACTTCAGAGATAGATAGGGCAAAACCTATCTTTCCGTTTTTTTTTGTCAAACTCGCAGAGTTTGAACAGTACAAAAAAATACACTTTACCTGGTCCATGCGCTAATATGCTCCATAGCAGCTAGCGTATTAATGCATGCACCTGTCTGTTTAAGCCCTTAAGCCTTGTGTAGGGTCGGTGCATGACACACATTCTCTCCTAGGTATTATTTGTATGTCTTTGTCATGGAGAACCCCCTTAGGCACAATACTAGACACAACACAGTGTGTATGCTTTGCCTAATATGTTCCTTTAACCCCTTGAGGACCAGACCCTTTTTTAGGGATTTTGCCCATGTGGTGATTTTACTGCCCTATTTTTTTTCTACAGCTACCAAAATTCTTTTTGATCCATTTTTCCATGACATAAAGGGCTATTTCTTTATACATTTTTTCACTGACTTTTGTTTCTGTTTTTAAATTTTAATAGGGGCAAAAAGCTCAAAAAACATATTTTTTTTAAATGTATAGATGTTTATTTTTAAAATTTGTATATTTACGCTAAATCAGTTCCTCATTGTACTTTTGCAATTTTCATATATAATTCGTATAGTCACAAATTACAGAGCGCAGCAGGAAATTGGCGTAAATTGTGTGCAATCATTGGTAGCTTGTTGGAGGCCATAGATTTGTTCTTTGCAACAGGACCGAGGAATATTATATCACAAAATGTGCCAGTGATATAATATAAATAAAAGGAGACTGAAGGGTACAAAAGGATAACAGGCCACATAGCAAGAAGCTTTTTTTCTCTACTGCTGTACTAATTTTACGTTGAGAGGATAGTTCATAAATTTAAGACCCCCCCGCTTTTTTAAAGTTTAGTTTACATATATACTGATTGCATTAAAGTATGTGGACTCTTCTCCTAGTCATTGACTTTAAAGGCCCTTTTACACGCAGCAATTATAACTCAAAATTCATTCAAACGGCTGAAGTGAGCAATAATCGTTATGTGTGAAAGCGAAACTATCACTCACTCTTTGTTAACAGTCATTTAAGCTGACTTTTCTGACTTTGTTAGCACTCCCTGGCTCGCTGGTTTGTCGTGCTGTCTGAAAGTACCCCCACAGTGCTTCCCATAGGAAGCACTGAGCAGGGAGCAAGAAGCTGACGAGAAGCCCGCAAGTGGCCGGCAAGTCGTTCAGTGTGAAAGCACTGCACAAACGCTAACGACCTTAGCGGTGACATCAGCGCTCGCGCAGTTGCTGAGAAGGCTGTTGACCTGTGTAATAGGGCCTTTGGTGTTACACTATAGCTTATCCCATTGCAAACATATGCATAAAATTAAGCACACAGCCCTGTCATCTCCATAAACAAGTACTGGTAATAGTATGTTTGCACTGAAAAGCTCAATGGAAGGAATTTATTAAGACCAACATTTCAAATGTCGGTCTTGATAGTTTTGGGCCACACAATTAAGTACCAACAGTTTGGAGAAGGTGCTTCGCTTTTCCACATGGGAACCCCTAGTCTCTCAAAGTGAGATCCATAAAGTGTGGCTTGGAGAAGCTGGAGTCCCTGCACAGAGTCCAGTCCTCAATCTCATTGAACACTTTTAGGTTGAACTGGAATGCCAAAAGCCTACTAGATCTTCTCGTCCATCATCAATTACCAAGCCTTACAAATGCTCTTTTGACTGAATGGGCAGAAATTTCCACTGACGCCACAATCTTCCCACAAAAGTTGAGGCTGCTATAGTTGCAAAGGCAGGTCCAACTCCATAGGAACAGCCATGTCTTTGGAATTAGATGTCTAACAAGCTCATATAAGTGTGACAGTTGAGTGTTCATGTACTTCACTACATAGATCATTGTACATATGTGTAAATAGGAAACTGAAAATGCTCATGTAAATAATGAAACAAGCTCACCTGATATTGGTGGGCTCACCAGGTAGGGTATCGCATGGAGAAAGAACACCACACCAAGGGCTGATGATAAGTTGGATGTACCTACAACATCTCCGGTCACAACAGGAATCAGGGCAACGTAGGCTCCATCGAAATAACCAAATGTAACAGAGAAAGGCACGAGTAGTTCAAAGCACCTCAGAATCGGAAGGAAAAGGCAGCTAAGACCATCCAGTGCCACGGCTATGAGGTAGCAAGTGTATCGGTGCTTCTTTAGAAACCTGAAAGACAATACAATTTCAGTATACACTTGTATCCATGAACTGATGAAAAACTCTTGAACATAATGATGTCCCTTTCCAGCATTCAGTTCTGCTTAAAGTAGGTTTCTCACTACTTAAAATTGCTCCACAACCACTCTGTTCTTCCTGATTGCTGCTGTCCAGGACATGTGACTGCTGCAGCCAATCACTGGCTATAGAAGGTCACTGTTGTGACCAGTGATTGGCTACAGTAGTTACATGTCCTGGACAGTAACAACCACGAACAACAGAATGATTGTGATGCAATTTGAGGTAGTGAGAAAACTCCTTGAAAGTATTATGTAAGGAAAATGCAAAAAATAGCAATTGTACAAAATATGAAAGGAGTTTGGAGAAAGGTTAAAAGGGTTTATAGAACTAGTAAAACACATAACCGCTGTTTTTCAAAACCTGTGCATGTGTTGTGTCTGTATTGCATTCTACCGCCATTGTGCTCCATCCTATGGACAGGTGTGGCACTCTTTTTGGAGGAAAGAATATACTTGTGTGAATCAGGCCTTAATAATAAAAAAAACACAATTATAGAATAGGTCCAGATCTGCTGACTAAGACTGGGCTCACAAGACAGTGTTGGTACAGCGTTTTCCGCGTGAGTATCTTGCGTGCGTAATACGCTGTAACAATCTTTCATAGGCGGCCATGTTGCTGCTCACATGAACACATGCGCAAGAATAGTTGCAGCATGTTCTATCTTGGCGTGTTTTACACATGCATGGGTGGCGCCCAACATCTTTATGTACTTCCTGCATACCGCGCAGGTGCCACTCTCAGGTGGCACGCTGCGAATTACGATTGTGTGAGCTCAGTCTAAAAACTGCAGAACAAAAAGCAGGAATCAAAATAAAAACATCAACAAAAAATATTTAACGTCAAATAAAAATGAAAAGGAAACGTCCATATACGCTGAGCAAGTAGATGAACAAGGAAGAAACTGAAGGCCATGTGTCTTCTATACTACTTTAGCCAGTAGAGGGCACTATTGTACTGCACAGAACATTGAACTTGAACGGTATGTTTTACTAGAATTTTGCATATAAAAATAGTAAACCAGAATTTATCCCACAAAAAATAACCCTCATAAAGTTATGTTGACAGAAAAGGAAAATATTTATGACCCTCTGAATGTGTTGACACTAAAAAAAAAGTCAGTGTATGTGTATGTTGTGATACCCCGCAAAGGGACCTGCTGAGCCTCTATCATACAAGGGCCCAGATGAACCTACAGCTGGCCCTGCAGTGCACCACAAAGCTGTAGGGTGACCCTGTATGACTGCACACAGAATCTATGTGGATAGTTTTACCCATGTGCAATGCCTGGACTGCTTCTTGCTTTTCTGGTTCTTTGCACACAAATGTCTGATATGGTCTTATAGCAAGCTATAGGTGTAATAAAGCCATGTTGTATGAGCCATGAGAACAGACTTAAAACTTGTTTCACTCATCTGCATGCATGGTAACGGTCTATAAATTGATTTAGGAACTTCAAGCTGAGAAGTTATCATTATGGTTCTTATCCATATCTGGAACAATTACGTATCTGGCATGACTAATATCATGTCTGCAGTGGAATAACGAGCATATACTGCAATAATTTCTATTTGTGCAATGCTCTGTTCACACTAGCGCCGCAGCTTCCATCCATAATAGAACAATGACAGCTATGACGGATCGGTTCTTGAACTGATCCCAACGAATGATGACCTATAATTGGGTCAATCAAGTTTCTATTGCGGTTCCAGCGATTTTCACGGCATGAATAAACCTGATTGAAACAAGTAACAGTAGCATGAATAGAGCCTTCACTAGGTTTAATTTGGTATTTTAGGGGCATGTTAGTAAGAGGGCTCCCAATAAATCGGATTTACTCATGACCTAACCTAACTTTGTCACTACAAGCCACAGCGTCTTTATCCATTGTGTCTATAACTCTATGGTTATTATGTGTAGAATATAGTAAAGAATAAAGTAAAGAACAATTACCTTCTGTCCGTCAGCCATCCAAAGGTGATGTTACCAACAATGTCTACGACTCCCAAGATAGACATTAAGAAGGCCGCTTGTTGGTGATTCACGCCAACACTTAGGGCGTAAGGCACAAGATAGACAAAAGGGGGGCTACATCCGTAAGCTAGGAATAAAAAGGATATGGCAAGAACGATAAAGTTCGATTTCAACAGAAAGTTGTATTCCTTTTGAGAACAGTAGCATAGACTCTTGTGAGTGCAGTCCTGGCCCAGCGGTGAACACTTGGAAGAAGGGATGATACTTTGGTTTGACTCGTTTGGATTATGCTCCTGTTTAAGTGAATAGTGTGCAAAGTCCTCCTTTATGTTTATAGGTCTCATTAACGCCCCACAGACACAAAGGTTGGCAACAAAACCGCCAAGAATGAGTAAAGCTCCACGCCAGGAAAACTGTTCAATTAGCAGCTGTACCACAGGGGCCAATATAAAGGTGCCAATCCCACTTCCAGACATGGCAATTCCATAAGCCAAGGCTTTCCTCTTGTCAAAGTACTTTCCCACCATGGCAATAGCAGGACTGTAACAAAGTGCAAATCCAAGACCTGGAAAAAGACAAATGATTATTTAGTGGAAAATATGACAAAGAATGAAAAGTAATGGATGTTGTCTGTTCTTGCTCTAAACTACAGGAAATGTATACTGTACACACTTCAATATGGAGAGTATCTGCATAAATCATTTATTACTAGCTTTATATAGACATCAAAGGATAGCTGTAAGTCAGGTTTGATTTCTGCAATCACTTTTGGTGCTCGAAGTGGTCACCTTTACCAGCCAGACACTTCGGACTTTGGCAAACTACTGTACTATTTTCTGGAGCTCAAAAACACAATGTTGACAATATAGTATGAACATAGTATGCTACACTGAAAAAGGCATATGTCCATCCTGTTCAGCCTATTACCCCTAGGGTTGATTCAGAGGAAGGCAAAAAAAAAGCCAGTGAGATAGAAGCCAATTTTCCCTATTTAAGGGGAGAAAATTCCTTGCTGACTCCACTCTAACAATGAGAATAATCCCCGGATCACCGACCCTTCTGTAATAATCAGTGATATAATGTGTAATATTTAGAGATGAGCGAGTATACTCGCTAAGGAACATTACTCGAGCGAGTAGTGCCTTAGCCGAGTATCTCCCCGCTGGTCTCTAAAGATTCGGGGCCGGCTGGGGGCGGGGAGTGGCGGGCGAGAGCGGGGAGGAACGGAGGGGAGATCTCTCTCTCCCCGCTCCCTGTCGCAGCTCACCTGTCACCCGTGCTGGCCCCCGAATCTTTAGAGACGAGCCGGGAGATACTCGGCTAAGGCACTACTCGCTCGAGTAATGTGCCTTAGCAAGTATACTTGCTCGTCTCTAGTAATATTGTATCGCTCAAGAAAGGTATCCAGGCCCCTCTTGCACCCTTTTATCAATTTTGCCCTCACCACTTCCTCAGGCGGAGAGCTCCATAGTCTCACTGCTCTTACAGTAAAGAACCCCCTTCTACGTCTGTGTAGAAACCTTTCTTTTTAAATTGTGTTTCATCAGAAAAATGCTACGTTGGATAATTGTTATCACTACTTTGCATTCCTCTATATAACCTGTGCAATAATAAAGACGCTTCAAAAGAGCTTGGAAACATCACTCGAGTGTTTCTCATTGTGTTCTTTTCCGATGCATCGCACATACAACGAATACTCCAACAGACTCTCCTGATGGCCACATGGTGGCTTTAGCAATTGTGTGACTACTGACATCTTTAGTGACAACATAATACTACGTATTGTTGCCATAAAAAATTCGGATTTAAGAAAATATATTACCATTATTTAAGTGCGTATATTATGTTTGTGGCACCCTATATTTCATTAGATTTCTGTTATATCAATTTAACTGACACCAAAATTATTGAATATTAACATAATATTCTTGATTACAAGTCTGTATGAATGTCATAGAGACCATCAAAATACAAAAGGATATAATTATACGAATACATATAAAGTTGTACTGTATATGTGGTGTGACTATGTAATTGAAGCTACCTGCCTCTAGAGGGAGCTCACAGCACACAGATTTCTACAGCTCCCATTGGGGATGAATGTATATACAGTCAGCCACCCCTTAAGGTGGTGAGGCAGCGCTCACAGTGGTTATTGTTACATAGGATGTTGCTCTACCTTCATACAGTATTCCCTTGCAATGGGAACAATTAGGAAATTGCTCAATATGAGACCAGAAGAAAAGATGCTCAGAGATTCTACGTTCTTCAAGTGGGGCTCAGCAGTCTCCTCTACACTCTAAATACATATGTACATTGATTGGCATTTTGTAAAATGAATGAGATGTAGAATTTGAAGGTGTCTTTCCATCTCCGACATTTACGGTATATCCAAAGCATACGTCATAAATGCCTTATAGACGTGTGTCCCAACTCAGGGACCCACTTTTATCTTGAAAGCTACCCCCTGCCCCATCCCAGGTCACCTCAGCTGCCCTAGGTGTCTGGGATTATGGAAATAGCCGAACTGTCTGTTCCACTTTGTCTTTGTAACTCCCTTAGAAGAGAGTAGAAGTTGCGTAAACAGCACAACTCAGCAAGCGACGCTGTTTACACATCTCAGAAGTTACGGACACGTTGGAGCTCGCTGTGCTGTGTTGTTTCTGTAACTCCCATTCATTTGTATGGAAGTTGTGGAAACAGCATGGAACAACCAGCTTGGCTGTCTCTGGCATAGAGGAAAGTATTCCCATCCCAGATGGCTGAGATGGCATTAACTCTTTAAACTGTTAGTCCTATTGAGGATAGGGCGCACGGTGAGCTCTGTGGAACAGATCAGTGCGTGGACAAAAGACTAAGAAATATACATGTATAATAAAACATGGAGATGCTGTAACAGGAATAAGAATCAATCTTTTCTGCACTTCAGTGACTGTGGAGTTTAACCCCTTAAGGACCAGACACTCTTTAGGGGATTTTACCCATGTGGTGATTTAACTGTCCTGTTTTTTTTTTTCAGCTATCAAAACTTTGTTTGCAGTATTTTTCTTTCTGTAACATATAGAACTATTTTATTTTATTTTTTTGTCACAGAATTTTTTTTCTATTTTTTCCAGTTTCATTAGGGGTAAAACGCAAAAAAAAAACTTTGAAAATTTATAGTTTTTATTTTTTAGAAATAATGTTTTTGATTCCAAAATAAAGTACAGGATTGGGTTCCTTTTGTTTCGGACGTTTTGATATATAATCTGTATAGTCCCGGATTACAAGCGCATATGGCTTTGTTTTAGGTTGGCATTGGGTCAGTTTCATATATATATATATATATATATATATAAAATTCTGTAATTTAAAAAAAAATAAAAAATTGTCGCCCATGACGTCATATAAGATTTGTCTTTTTTTTTCTGAATTTTACACTTTTTCGCCGTAACTGGGGCTTCTATATGAGCCCCTGTTACGAGGCAAAACATCCCCCTGTAGTGACAGTAGTTACTAACAAAGCTGATCTGAGTCATACTCATGCATTAGAGACTTCATTGGAATGGGTGTACTCACATGGCTTTTTTTTCTTGGACAAATAGTGAGAGTAAAAAAAAAAATCTCAGCATGACCTATTCTTGCCTGATTTTTGGATGCGAATACCACGTGCCAATGCCCGATCTCCCACATGAGCTGTCTGATCCGAGCTACGCCCAAGAATCTCGGTACAACATTTTCTTTCAGTCCGTGTGCCTGTTTCATCAGTCTGAAGAATGTTTATTCTGCCCATCAAACTATTTTCTGGCTCAACCCATTATGTAATAACTCCAGTAAAGTTCGGCCTTCACGTCGTCACATTTTGTCAAATAGACACAGAAGCCACGACCCGTATGTTGATGCAGGTGGCCTTTGATGCACATTTTTCCTTTGTAAATGTCTGGCAGTTTTCCATGCAAAAACAATAGTAATGCCAGATTATTAATACTATCCTCTAGGAGACCAAATACTAAGCTTTTAATACCGCGGCTACTCTGAGCTAATAATGGATGTTATTATTCTTGTTTCCATTTAGTTAGTGAAAAAGCTAATTTAAGCCAACGGTCATTTGGCACCTTTTTATAGAATTATGTGACATTCTGTAATGTTGTGTCTGTCATTTATGAAAATGTATCAGTAATAAAAGCGCACTGCCGACATACTTGGGTAATAATATAATATACTATAGAGGTTCACCCACAAGTAATGTTGCTGTCAGTCTCACAGGTCTCAATGGTGTGAGAGCGATCGTGGTCAACTGCCCTCCTTCTCAGACTCTTCCTCATTGCACAGCCAAACAGGGTACTAGGAACCCCCACTGTAGTGATTATGGGGTATCAAGGGTGGCATCGCCATTATCATAAATCTATCACCTATCATGTGGACAGGTGATGAATGTCATTAGTGAGAAAACCCTGTTAGAGTGCTTTTATGTGTGGCAGAAAAATCTATCACAGTCAAATCCTCAAGAAAATCTCCAAGTGCGGGTTTTGCTGCAGATTTGTCACAGAACTGCTGCAGATTTCGCCCCATATAAATCCACGGCAATTCTATGTCAAAATTCACATCAAAGGCGTCTGATTTTGGATTGTCCATGGTGGATTTGTCTACCCCATATAAAAGCACTCTTAAAAACTGCGCCAAAAACTGCAACGCAAGTCATATACTTATACCAGACAAGCACTGATCGATGGTATAAGAAGTGGATGTCACTAGTCTAACCCAGGAAGAATAGCAGAGCTGCCTTAAAAAGATTAAAACAGACAAATCACCGATCCCGATGGCATACACCCCTGGGTTGTAAGGGAATTAAGCAATGTGATACACAGACCCTTATTTCTGATATTTAAGAACTCTATGACAATGGCCGTTCCACTAGATTGGTGCATAGCCAATGCGGTGCTGATATTCAAAAAGGAGTAAATAAAAGTGACCCTGGAAACTACAGGCCAGTAAGTCTAACTTCTATTGTGGGTAAAATGTTTAAAGGGTTTCTAAGAGATGCCATCCTGGAGGACTTCAAGGAAAATGGCTGTATGACTCCGTATCAGCATAGGTTTATGAGAGATCGCTCCTGTCAAGCCAACCTGATCAACTTCTACGAAGAGGTAAGTTCTAGACTGGACAGAGGAGAGTCATGGGATCTGGTTTGTCTGGACTTTTCAAAGTGTTTGATATTGTGCCACATAAAAGGTTGGTATATAACATGAGAATGCTTGGTCTGGGTAAGAATGTGTGTAAGTGGGTATGTAACTGGTCAGTGATAGAAAACAATGGGGGGTTATAAATGGTACATACTCTGATTGGGTCACAGTTACTAGTGGGGCACCACAGGGGCAGTATTGCGCCCTATTTTTTAAAATATATTTTTAATGTCCTGGTAAAAGGATTGTACTGTAAAATATCAATATTTGCAGATGACACAAAACTATGTAAAGAAATTAACACAAGAGGACAGAATGGGGTTACATATAGATGTGTATATGGTTGCAGGAGCATCTGGATAAATTGGGGGATTGGGCAGAAAAGTGAAAAATGAGGTTTAACACTAATAAATGTAAAGTTATGCACATGGACAGAGGGAATACGTTACCATTACACACTGAATGGGAAACCACTGAGAACACTGCCATGGAAAAGGACTTGGGTATTTTAGTTAACTTAACTGGAGCAACCAGTGTCAGGCAGCTACTGCCAAGGCAAATAAAATCATTGGGTCACTGGTTAGACCTCACATGGAATATTGTGTAGAGTTTTGGGCACCAATACTCAAGAAGGACATATCAGAGCTTGAGCGGGCACAAAGATCGGCAAGTGAAATAATAAATGGAATGGGCGGACTACAATACGCAGAGAGCTTATCAAAAGAGGGATTATTTAGTCCAGAAAAAAAAAACAGTGACCTACTAACTATGTCTAAATATATCAGCGGACAATACAGAGATCTCTCCCACCATCTATTTATACCCAGGACTGTGGCTGTAACAAGGGGGCGCCTTCTACATCTAGAGGAAAGAAGGTTTCTACACCGACATAGACTAGGGTTCTTTGCTGTAAGAGCAGTGAGACTGTGGAACTCTCTATCTAGAGATTATTCCGATTGCCAGGTTAGAGTTGGGAAGGATTTTTTTCCCCCTTAAATGGGGAAAATTGTTTTTTACCTCATTGGGTGGTTTTTTGCCTTCCTCTGGATGAACACTGGGGGTGGGGGGTAGGGTGGGGGGGGGGGGGTAATAGGCTGAACAGAATGGACCTGTCTTTTTTCGACCTTACATACCATGTCATTATGTTGCTCATTCAAAAGCCATTTAGACAGAATGAACATCACCCAAACAAACGGCCACACAAACAATTGTTGGCTACTTGCAGTTCCATGTTTGTCAGTAGTGCATGCCCGTTTACACGAGGGGATTTGCTGCCAACAAACATGGATTTTTAAACCAGCATGAAAGATCTGATCAACCAACAAAAGAGCATTTGCTTGTTTGTTGACCGGCTGGCAGCAGTGACCGGGGGAGCTAATATTCCAGTGAGCGTTTGTTCTCAACTATCAGCCTGTGTAAAAGGCCCTTATGTATTGCTTGCTTTATGTAATTGTCCAGTTTTGGGCTGAAACCAGACAGTTCCCTCAACTAACACTTCATATCTGTAATGATCTACAGTTAGGGTAATGTATCACGTGCCTCAGTAGACATTGCAAGAGACAAATGAGACGGACAGTGTTGCAATGTATGTAATCATTAATCTTGTAGCACATCCATGGAGTCTATGAACAGCAGTGCTAATGTTACTTGTGACTACAAGAAGGTTCCATTATGTTTCTCACATTGCAGATACATATAAAGCCAGGGAAAAGCAGTTTACCTGTGAGGACTCCCAGGGTGAGGTAGAGATACTCCAGGCTCGTTGCAAAGGAACTTAGGATAAGTCCGGTGGAAGCAAGAAGACCACCAAGCATGATTCCCATTTGGCAGGAGACATGATTGCTCACATAGCTTCCCAGGGGGGCTGCATAAGTAGAAAGCAGAATCATTAGCACCTTTGTAAGGACATTAGTATGCGTTTGCAGGCTTTGGGCCATTTTCTTTTTTCATGGGAAGAGGGGTATTTCCCTTTGTCTTCTGGTGTCCTGCTGGGGTTTTGTAAAGCTGCAGGTGATAATGAGATGGACAATCCTGGTCTGATCTACATTACTGGACATATAAAGTAAGCTATTTCAAAAAATTTGCAAAGCAAAAACATTCTTATGGCTTAACCCCTTGAGTGGCGGGTTTCCTACCACCCTGTCGTGCCCACCAGGGCAGGTTTTTTAAAATGGTCTAATCATTGAATTTCAACTAATTTTGCAGTTGCGTCTCAAGAGCCATAACTTTTTCATTTTTCCATTGACATGGCCAAATAAGGGCTTGTTTTTTGCGGGACAAGTTGTGATTTTTTAAACAGGGGGGAGAAAAAAAAGAAATGGGGAAAAAAGAAAAAAAGGGGCCATGTCACAAAGGGGTTAAATAATGCATTAACTTCCTTCTCGGGGTCATTACGACGCACATGGATGCCACATGTGTAAATTTATTTTTGATTTTTTACCAAGTAAAATTTTTTTACTTTTGTTTTTTTTTTCACATTTTTTTTTTGTCCCTTTAGGGGACTTCCACAGGGACCCATCAGGACCCCCTGATCACATTCCGGGGGTCCAATGGTGACAGCCCTTTACATGCTGCAGTCACATAGACTGCAGCATGTAAAGGGTTAACACAGCAGAGATCGGAGGTTTTCTCTGATCTCTGCTGTAAGAGCAGGTACCTAGCTGTCCTCTCACAGCCAAGCACCAAGCTCTCTCTGCCACAGAGACCATCGGCTTGCTTCTGACAAGCCAATGGTCTCTATGGCAACCTGTAAACAAAGCAGGAGATTGCCGGCATATCTGCAATATCTTCTGCTGGTTTTTCAAAGCCCTTGCTTTGTTCTCTGTGGGACAGTGCAGGCAGAGCACACTGTCACAGCTTGTGGCATTGTGCTCTGCAGCTCCCATAGTGATACATAGCCCGGAAATCTTCCGGGCTATATCGCTATGAGCAGTGGAGTTCGTCCCGGGCGTGCCACTCAAGGGGTTAAACAGATGAATGTGATACACCGCGATTTAGCGTGCCGGGAAATTTCCACAAGCATAACGCAGAGAATGGAATCCAATGATTTCAAAGGGTTCATTCTCACTTTTTTCTTTTTTTGCGCCCGTGAAAAATAGAACCTACCCTATCTTGTGCGTGACTGCACACCAAAGAGCCCCATAGACCCCATGCACATCTGACCGCACGGATATGCGCTAAACACAGCGCATACCTGCAATCACCGGCACCTCGTTAGGCAAATTAGCAGTGTGAACAAGCTGTGCTTGTGCAAATATGCTCCATAATTGCACATGCACAAGTGCAAGATACACTAGTTCACTGCGCAAAAAAATGGCACAGGAGCGAGCACATTACATTACCCTGGTAAAGCCTTTATTTAGGTGCTTTCTCTTCATCATTACATCCTCTCGGCTATGGCAGAAACATCCCTTGCCTAACATGAGACTAGACCTTTCTCTATCAAGTCTTTACGTCTTTGAAATTTTTCATTGATGGAATAATTTGAGCCATGTATACCTTAGGGCTGTCTCACACGAATGTGTTCGGATAGCAGATTCCGCAGGCGGGTTATATGTGCAGAATACGCAGCACCAATCTCCCATAGGCGGCCATGTTGCTGCTCACACGAATTGTATGAAGTTTGCGCACAAGACAAATCGCAGCATGTTCTATCTTGGAGCGTAAAAAGCGCACATACACACCAAGATAGTACATGGCAATTGCGAGATACGCTCGTGTGAGACTGGAGTTTTAATGTACTAAGGACATCTTCACATGACTTACCACATAGCATTGTAGAGCAGTCAACTATGGAATGTATCCAAGCCGTTCTGGAATAATCTTGACCAAAATATACTTGGAATTCGACAAAGAATATTGAGATACATCTGCAGAAGGGGAATAAAAACATGGTTATGTTACTGTCACCGGAGTCCAGCAGCACATTCCCAGCCTCACTTTCACGCGAATGTATGCACAATTGCACATGACATGAATGAGTCTTTTTTGCACTTGTATCAGCATATTTTACTGTACTTTTTCCATGTGCTATGTAGGCTAAGGAATTCCAGATGTGTTCTTCTTTCTGTGGAATTGTGCAGCATGCTGTGTGTTTTTTTTCGCATGGGCAAAAAAAAAATTGAGAGCGAACTCAATAAAATCAATGGCTTCTATCCTCTGCGTATTGTGCATGCAAAAATGCACGCACATACGCCTGTGTGAAGACGCCATTATAAGGTTAACTTGGTGTCACAAGTATCAAAATGGTTTGCATTTTGTAACAGCGTTTACATGGACATTAAGAACACAAAGATTAATTGATATAGGGTGCAAGCTGTCAAAGTTCATGCGGGTCGCATGCATGGGAAGAAATCGCAGCCTGCTCCATTTTCCTGTGGGTCCCGCAGCAATGCCTTCCATTGAAGTCAATGGAAGCCACACCCACAGCTGTCACTGTGGAGGTGCTGTGGATCTGTGGGAGAGCAGGGGATTCAAAATCAAAAAACCGAGCACTGCGCATGCGCCGGGCGCGTTGCCCGACGCCCCTGGACACATTTGCCATGCTGACATACAGTTCGGCAAACTCAGTATTTGCATATTTGCTGATTTTCTGCAGTGTCCAAATACTTTTGTCCATATAGTGTATTTTAAGGGCTCCATCAATTTGATAGTAGGATGTCTGATAGGTTGAAATTAGAGCTTTGGTCCTAGTTCCCAGCAGATAGGGGTCAATGCAAGCACTGTCACTTTCCATTTATGTCTATTGGGGGCTCCTATAAATGGGGGGAGCCAAGCAATGTACAGTCATTCTTCACTGTAAATGACGGGAGATACAGAAACAGTTGGTTGCACAGCTGTGTCCACATTTGCCATAAACTATAATGTTGAGTAAATGCGCAAATACAATCACCTCTCAGCTGGGAAAAAGGGGCTGGCTGAAAGCTTCTTGGGTGAGATAGTGGGGGATCCCGTGCCGAGGACCCTCCTCTACAAGTCATAGCAGAGCGCTGCTAAGTACAATCGCCTCCCACTCTGGCAGACTATATGTCACATGGGAATCTCACCTGCAGCATTCCCTTTGTTACCTTGTGTAGGTTTGTTGATCCATATATATATCTCGCTGTGTATATAGAGGTAGTAAATTTAAACAGTTTCAGCAAACTTTAAATTGACCCCCAATGCAGATTGAAATTAGCAATTGGAAATTTGCTGCAACTGTGTATTAAATGTGTTACATGTAATAAAGTTTGCTACGTTAGTATCTGCATATATACGAATACGCATGTCTATATTCAGCCTTCTGTCTGCTAATAATATGTCACTGGTTGAATAAGAGCGGGTTCACATTAACGTTTTAAACCTCCATTGCTTATTTCTGCTTAGAAAACAAACAGGACAAAATAGCAGAGCATGCTGCACTACTTTATCCTGTAAAACGCCGGATGGCTTTACGAAAATTGAATGGACCCTACTGTAGTCCATTCGCCAGGGGTTGCTGTTTTACTGCTCTTCAAGCAAAGCAGAATAAAACGGAAACTCCTAGCGCTAGTGTTAACCAGTACTAAGAGCTTTTTCACATGAGCGTATATCGGCCACTGTTTTTAGGGCTGGCTGGTATATGCTACCAATCTGATGCATTGGATTCCAATGCATCAGATCAGATGGCCGTTTTTCCGTAGTGTAAAAGTGCCCGGCTGGCCAATACTAGGCAGGTCGGACACCCCATGTGGGATTACCGCAGCAGTTC
Organism: Eleutherodactylus coqui; assembly: GCF_035609145.1. Lineage (NCBI taxonomy): Eukaryota > Metazoa > Chordata > Amphibia > Anura > Eleutherodactylidae > Eleutherodactylus > Eleutherodactylus coqui. Next base: position 214,891,288 of record NC_089840.1, on the reverse strand, counting down.
GACCCTGTGCCCGGCCAGTGACCCCTGCATACCTGTCCAGCGGCTTCTGCTCAGCACTGTGGATGTGCCCTGGCTGGCACTCTGCGATGCTGCGGATCCCGCGATACTTCTGCAGTGCTCACTGTGAAAGTGCTGTGGTTCGGAAGGCTTCCATTGACTTCAATAGAACCCAGCCGTGTGTCTCCCGCACGAAATCGCAGCATGCTGCAATTTCTCACCAGCGAGCAGAAAATCACTCGGCCGCCGGATCAATGAAAGGAGTCCCTGCAGGGATGAAGTACGTCCCCACGATGATGAAGGGAATCATCGGAGGGATGAAGGGAGTCCCTTCCGGGAATGAAGGGAGTCCCAATGGGAATATTAAACACCCTTCTCCTCCCTTTGCCAGCCGGCTCAGATAGACTCCCACAGGAGTCTATGGAGCCAGTGGCATTGTGCCATCTAAAGATAGGACAAGTCCTATCTTTTGACGGAGAGAAATCTCGACATCAAAAAAATCGTTCATCTGAAAGAACCCATAGCAAGCATTACGTTCTTTTAGATGTGATTTTTTAATGTGCGTACTCTGTGTCAAAATGACGCTCGTATGAAAGAGGCCTTAGGCTAGTTTCATACGGGCAATCGCGGTTTTGCCATGAGAAAGACGAGGCGATGTTCAGCTGCGTAAAATTGGGCGATGTTTAGCCGCGTAAAATCGGCCTGCCAGAAAAGTTAGCACATATGCTGCCGAATCCGGTGAGCGAACTTTGACGCAACCGGCAAAGATAGGTCTTGCCTGATCTTTTGGCTGCGATCGTCCGGCAGCTTATAAGAGCTGCTGGTTAAGGGACGGGGAGGGAGTTTAGCAGTGGCTAGCAATGCTAAACTATGTCAGCTGGCTCTATTGAGCATGTTGAAGGATTTCTCCCTGGCCAATGGAATTCCGGGCTGTGGCGTATATATGCCACACCCAGCCGTGTGAATGAGCGAGAAAACACAAGATTTTCCTTGGACTTGGTCACGGCTCTTTCTCCCATACGCGTGTTTTTCGGCCGCAATGCGGCTGGCCGAGAAACGCAATGCCTGTGTGAAAGAGGCCTAAAGGTGATCACAATGCAGTACTGGCCCAACTGACTTCGGAGCTCTTAAATGGAGCTCCTTGGTAATAGGGCAATATGATAATACTGCAATTAGGTCATTTTGGAACTATCTGCACTGCTTTGTCACCTACGAGGGGCTGCTGCTAAGTCTTTGGCTTTGTGTTCTTTTTTTGTTTCTATGGTAAAGACTGTTACATCACATGAAAGCCTTATGTGTCTAATATATGTTTTCAAAATTTTGTGTTTGTAGCTTATGGCAACAGTGATCTAGGCACACGGGAAAACAAAATGGCGGAGTCTAAGGCGATATCCACAGCAAATGAGAGCAGAGGAGTGATAAAATTCTTGTTTCTGCAAGGAAAGTCCGCAAAGGATATTCATGGTGATATGTCACAGACATTGGGGGATCAATGCAATTCATATTCTACAGTTAGGAACTGGGTTGCCAAATTTAAAACGGGCCACTTCAGCACCAATGATGAGGAACGTCCTGGATGACCGAGAGGGGTTGTTGTTCCGGAGATCGTTGATGCTGTGCACAACCTCATACTGGAGAATAGGCGAATTTCAGCTAAAGGAATAGCAGACATCATGGGGATTTCTCGTGAACGTGTTTGTGTCATCATTATCCATGAACATTTGAACATGAAGAAGCAATCTGCACAGTGGGTCCCCAAATGTTTGACAACAGATCAGAAAAGCATGCGAGTGAAAACTTCCCGGTCCATTTGTCAGCGTTTCCGGACTGATAAGAACTTCCTGGATCGACTGGTCACTATGGATGAGACCTGGATTTATTTGTATGACCCTGAAACCAAGGAGCAGTCAAAAGAGTGGAGGCACAGTGGTTCTCCTCGCCCAAAGAAGTTCAGCCACTAAAGTGATGGCGTCTGTGTTCTGGGATAAGGAGGGCGTGCTGCTAGTGGACTACCTTCAAAATGATTCCACCATCAATGCAAGGTTTTACATTGAACTTTTGGACCAAGTAAAGGCAGCTCTGAAGGCCAAAAGGCACTGCAAGTTGTCCAAAGGAATCTTGTTCCTGCAAGACAACGCCTCCGCTCACACTGCACAAGCGACCACGGCAAAACTGGTGGAGCTAGGCCTCCAGCTGGTTGACCACCCACCTTATTCACCAGATCTAGCTCCCTCCGACTATCATCTGTTTCCACACCTGAAGAAACACCTCGAGGGTACCAAATTTCACACCATTTCTGATGCCATGGCTGCTACAGATGACTGGTTTGAGGCACAACCGAAATCCTTCTTATTGCAAGGCTTACAGAACTTGGAATACCGATGTAAGAAGTGTGTTGGCATCAGTGGGGAGTATGTGGAATAAATCTAAAGTTTCATCTTCCTATCTTGTTTCTTTCGGGTTAAAGCCAAAACTTATCAGCAGCCCCTCGTATATTACACATTATTCCCTATATGCAGACAGTAATGATATATATATAACACATACAATAGTACATTACACACCTTGTAACAGCACGGGTGCAGACTGTAACGAGAAAGCAGCCAACTACAATCATCCACCCCCAGCCGCCATCAGGTGGGGCTGTGTGCAGAATCGTCTTCTTTGTCATGCTTGACAATGGTAGACTCCTCTTCAGTCCAAGCTTCCCGCCTTAAGCAGGTATATAAAGTGGCAGAGCTTTTTTGTCCACATAAGATCACACCCAGAAACAGGGCATTTATGGGCGACATGCGGAATACTCCAGGGATGAAGTCTTTTTATGTGCAAGTTTATTCACCATCTGAAACAGTAACAGAGAATAAAGTTAGAGGAGTCAATTCAGTTATTTGCATCATAAAGACAAAAAATTGTATATGCTATTACAATTTAAAGGGGTTGTGCGGGACTTTTACTATTGACTAGCTATGCTCAGAATAGGTCATCAATAGTTGATCAGTGGGGGTCCGCCACCTGGAACTAATGGTAATCATCAAGCTGTCAGTGGGGACAGTGTAGAAAGAGATAGTTCTGTCAACATTGCAGCTGCCCAGTTTGTTACTATAGGAACAGTTCTCATTCAATTCAAAGGGAGCTTAGCCTGCAGTACCAAACCGGGCCACTGCAATGCAGACAGTGATATCTGCTTCCAGCACTGGCGATCAGCTGATCACTAGTGATCCTCAGTAGCAGACTCCACTTGATGAACTATTGATGACCTATCCATAGGATAGGCCATCAATGGTAAAAGTCACGAAGAACCCCTTTGACAAATTTTGCTGTTTTTAATGCAAACTTTTATTAATAGGTATTAACTTTGCATTTTAAAGGAACACTCTTGGCATAAAATATATATTATGTTATGGGGTGCTGAATGACACGGGATTTCAAAGATCCCCAAACAGATAATCTCTTTGCCATGTACTAAGACTCTGCACATGATTTAATACTGTGCTGACACTTCTGTTTTAGTAAATATTCACATTGTCCATTAATGGTCCATTTAGACAGGATGAATGTTGGGCAAACGACGCCCAACACTCAACCCTGCACATACTTGCTCTTGTGCTGCTGCACGGGAGCTAATATTGCTGGTTCACAGCGGGGCGGCTGGAGGTGATTTCTCACCTCGCTCCCCCCCCCCTCACCCTTCTCCATTGACATAATACAGCGGCCGTTCAGTACTGAACAGCTGCTATTTACACTGAGCGATCAACGCTCAGCTGATCGTCCATCATTTATGCAGCATAAACATACTGAACGGCCACAATGTAAAGTCAATGGAGAGGGGTGGGGGAGAGCGAGGAGTGAAATCTCCTGCAACCTCCCCGCCCCCCCGGCTGGCTGCTCTGTGAGCAAGCCAGCGCTACTAGATACCGTGTGACAGCACGGGAGCGAGGACACACAGGGACGAGTGTCGGGCATTGTTTACCCGACATTCGCCCCGTCTAAATGGACTTTTAGGCTGCCTTCACATCTGCATCAGGGGTTCTGTTTTCCTGCTCCAATTATTCGGAGCAGGAAAGAGGAATCAATCCCCTGGCCGAATGGATTCATCCAATGATGGAACTGAACAGCACCAAATGGACCCCATTGACCATAATGGTGTCTGTCTGGTTTTCGCTCAGCTGTCCGACATTGTACCGGATGAAAAAATGCTGCATGGTATTTTGTGCCAGATCTGCAACGGAACCTCCGAACGAAGGTTCCAGCAAAGATGTGATAGCGGCTTTAGCAACAATTCTAAAGCACATTTTCTATGAAGACTGATTTTGTTCCTTTATTATTCCTCCTGGAAATATATGAATAAATTATCAACTGGATGTTCCCATTCCTCTAGTCAATAGAGAGTGTCTCTACTCACTCTGATACTGTCCAATCAGCATTAAGAGTGTAGGAACACCCAATATTGATAAGGACAATGGTAACACCAGGGGCATAGCTGTAGGTGGTTCAGATGTAGCAGTCACTAACAGGCCCTGGAGTTTTAGGATGTCCAAATACCCATCTATCATATAAGAAAGCACCAGTATTATATATGGCACTTGGATTGTTGAGGAGCCATGTTACAGATTTTGCATTGGGACCCCCTACATTTAGCCTAATCTTTTAAGATTCTAGCAATGTCTCTCCTGCTAGCGTTGCATCAATGGACTTCTTAAGAGACCCAACAATGCAAAAGAAAGTTGTGGGGAGGCCCATGCTGAACTTTTGCATTTGGGCTGCTGAGCCTTTAGCTACGCCTCTGTGTAACACCCATTTATACATTGCCAGGAAGAATAACAGAAGGACTACAACACAAAGTACTAAGATAATGGGTCTCCAGATTTACTGTTTCATTGTATCACTTCTCTTTCAGGAGTTACAAGTAAACAGAAGATGCTATGTGATTACTCAGTCCATTTGGTTTTAATATCCATTCTGAAGATCTACAAATATTCATTGTGATAAATATGTGATAATTGGCGATGTCTGAGTAGAAGAGGGGCTCATGCTTTTCAAACCCCCCAAAAGTTGCCTTATGGAAAATTGAGCAAGAAAGTAAAGTGAAATAATAAGAAATTAACATTCCAGAAGAAACCACTACAAAATCCAAATATCTTAATGAGAACACTTAGCTTCATCAGGAATAAGGCAAAATAGGAAATTCTTGGCTAAAGAACTTAGCAAACACAAAAACATGTAGAGAACAACATCTGCTGACAGCATGCAAGCACCAGGACAGCCAATGGGCAATGCTCATCTGTGTTCTCCGTGAGCGGGGTAAAATGTAACAAGCAACAGGTTATCTGCTATGTCCACTTTATATGATTATGTTGCCTAAGCATCAATCAATTCCATACAATAATAAGAGTAGCATGTGGGGTTGAATGGACAATACCCGTTCATCCCGTCTTCCCTACTCTTCAGTAGACTGTTGTGCTTATAGTCAGGAGTTTATTCTCAGTCTGCAATCTGCTGATATATCTTCTAGATGCAAGGAATCTCCAATTCTTCCCTGCTACATATTCAGATTACTGATATTGCAAAAAAGTATGTTGGTGGAGAAGTTGACAGACAGGTTAGACCAGACATCGAAAACCTGTCAAGCATATTCTACTGATAGGTCATGGATAGATGTCAAGTAGATCCCAGGTTGGGCCGTTTTTAAGTTCAATGCTGTAAACAATTTACTAATTAATAAACTAATGTAGGAGGTGAGGATTCATAGAGAGCAGAGGCATAGCTATAGGGGGTGCAGAGGTAGCAGCTGCTCACCTCTGGTTCCCAAGGGAGGCCAAAGGCCCACTGCTACATAAGAAGACACAAGTAAAAAATAAAAATGTAAATCTTGTTATTTGTATAGCAGTAACTTATTCCGCCGCACTTTCAGGTAATTTATTATTACACCCCACCAAGCTGGGTACTCATTTTACCGACCTCGGAAGGATAGAAGGCTGAGTCAACCTTGAGTCGGCTACCTGAACCACGTAGGGATTGAACTCACAACCTTCAGTATTTAAAATAGCACATGGTCAGTGAAGGACCCTGTTATATTAGGCTCCAAAAGCTTCAAGTTACTGTTCGTCTCTGCTTCAACCACTCCAGCCATTCTTCCTACAGATGGTCCTATTGCTGTCATTGTAACAGGGGGTACAGGTTAGTTATTAGTTCACTGCCCCTTTTATATGCCTTCCTGACCTGGATTATAATACCCCACCTAATATTCACCTCTCCAGTTCCCCCTTCTAAATTCATTCTATTGACCTAGGGGCCTTTCATAATGATGGTGCCATGAACAGGATGAAGGGTAAGGTTGGGATATCGAAAACCGATATATCAAAATATCGATATATCCGCTAATACTTTGGCGATACTTTTCATCGATATTGTTATGTCCGATATATCGGTAACATCAATAGTGTAAGGCGATATAATATCGTGTCTTGTGGTCTGGTGACCAGATGTTCTTTCTTTAGATTCTGCCCTTTCCTTTGTGTTGGTACAGGATGCAAAACCATTCTCAGAAAAAGTGGGGTCTTCGGCCCCTTCTCCACATGCGTTTGTTCATCACGTTAGACGCAGGTTCTGAACGCTTGTGTCTAATGCAATGGCTGTGGGCAATGCTTTCTAAATGAAAGCACTTCCACATGCAGATGGAGAGCTGCACTGAACGCACGAAGGTCGCGTCCAGAAAAGGAGACGCGACATGTCGTGCGTTCAGCATCTAACGTGAAAGCAGTGCCCATAGAAAAGATAGGAGACCCATCTAACATAATTACAATTGTGTTCGGAACACTGCATTCACGTTACCAGGCGCTGCATTGTTTACAAGTTGCCATGGAGACCGTTGGTCCCGTAGCGGCAACTTGAAAAAATGCAGGCCACGCAGCCCCACAAACACACACAAAGAACATGCCAGCAAAATAATATTTCTTGGCTCATTAGATAACGATTATTGGGGCCAATGATATTTTACAATAATCGATAGTTTGTTCTGCGATAGTCGATACTATCGACTATCGATATTTTTGTGTCGATATCCCAACCTTAATGAAGGGTATCCCTCCTATTGTTTCCAAGGAGGAAGAGGAGCTCCCCGTTGGACTCTTCGGTGTTGCTGCAGGAGATGGACATTGTTAATCTATAAGAGGTAAGTCTCAGCTGAGCTACCTTGCGTTATGGAGATGTTCCCAGATGATAGTCAGGAAGATACTTAACTACAATGCCAATGGGACTTGGCTTTGTGGAAATGCAAAAGAGAGGAATTAGAAACTTTGGCCCATTTTCACTTGACCCTTTATACCTTGGAGAAGCACTGACGCCTACACAGCTATGGAAACAGACCTTAAAACTACGTTTACAGTTTTTGTTTTCTGTTCTGATGATGCGTTGATGATAATTTACAGTCAAGGGTGACTGATGTCTGGAGGGTGGGCACGAGGAAGAGTTGTTTCCTGCCAACTAGTACCCCTTGGTAGACCCTCAAATGCCCCTGTCCTGTTTCACTAAATATCCATGAGGGCCCCTTCTAAGCCGACTCCATCGACCCAGGGGCCCTTCATCACTGTTATGAGGATCCATGGCTGTAACATTTTCTGGAGATACTGTGGTCATCACCATTATTACCCCTTTCTGAAATGCGTTGCAATAATACAAGGTTGTAAGGGGTTCGTTTCTGCACCGCGCTGTACTATTACAGCACAGGGATGGCACAGACACAGGAGCTGTGCCCAGGTCATCGGTAGCATCTATCAACTGTGTAGTATACAGCTGATACTATTCTGCATTTGGTGGAATATAAGATTTTTCAATTCCAATTCCAACTGTTTAACAATTTGGTTGCTGGAGTCTACAGTGACTGTGGCACATCAGTGAATTTACAGTCAGGTTTTCTCTGTATCGCCCACTGGTCACCCATGTTGCAAATGTTGGGTTACTGATGGGTTGTGATGGCACTTGGGAACCTAAGAAGGACCCCAAAGGTCACCAGGTGCATAAACCTATAAGGTCCTGCCATAATGAAGCATTGCAATAGATTATTAAAATGATCATAGGATTACATGGTCAGGGATACCAGTCGGACTAAAAAGATTTTAAAAAATTATATAAAGTTTATAGGAAATGACAAGTAAAAAAAAGAAAAGCAAAACAAAACTTTTCTCTTGCAAAATGCTTTACTGCGGGAAAAATGTAACAAAAATAAATAAACATAATTGTTATTGCACGCATCTGTAATGACCCTTACTATAAAATTAGCATAGTATATTATCCCGCACAGTAAATGCTGTAAAAGCAAAAAAGCTGCAATTGCAAGGATTGCATTTTGTGATTTATTTTTTTGTTCCTTTCCCTCTCAAAAAAGAATGAAAGTTAATAAATAAGTCTTATATAGGGCGCCTGCACACAAGCGGAAATCCCGCGGCGGGATTTCCCGCAGGATTTCCGCCACTCAAAGCCTGCATAGGATTGCGTTAACAAACACAATCCTATGCAGACGTCCGCGGTTTGGCCGCACGAAATCTCGCACGGCAAACAAACCGCAGCATGTTCTATTTCTGTGCGGCGCTCGCCGAGCCCCGCACAGAAACGTCACTCACCCGGCCGCCGGCTCCAGTCTGCGCATGCGCTGGCTGCCTGGCAGCCGACACATGAAAGAGCTGGAGCTGCGGGGCGCAGGTGAGTACGCGCTGGTCCCTGTAGGCGCTCGGGTCGGGTCTCGCAGCGAGAATCCTAGCCGCCGGATCCGACCCGCCCGTCTGGAGGCGGCCATACCTGAAAATGGTATCAATAAAAACTACAACCCATCCTGCAAATGATAAGCCTTCATAATGCTATGTCAATAGAAAAAAAACTCCTGGTCCTTGGGATACAGCGAGACCAAAACAAATTATCTAAAAAAAAGTATTTATTTTTCAAAAGTAGTAAAATATAAGAAAACTATATAAACTTTGTATTGCTGTAATGAAAATGACCTGAAGAATAAAAGTTGCGTCTCTGGGGATGCAGTGATGAAAAAGTCCTTGCGGACCAAACTTGGCCATGGTATTAGTGTAGCTTGACGCCACCAGGAAGACCTGGTGGAGTCAAGAGTGACAGGGGGTGACGCCCCCTGTACATGATTGGATGCACAGGAGCCTGCCGTGTAGGTCGTGGAAGGGCAATAACGGTGTCCTAAAAGTGCATAGAGCAGGTCCCCCATGCAGCATGTCTAAGAGGCTTCCTCGCTACGGAACCCTGAGGCCCCAACCCCCCTGACAGTAAAGCGGCTGCTCGTGGCCCAACGCCGCGTTTCCCCCACTGCCCTCCCCGGCGATGTTACTTTGTGCCCGATCCAGGGAGGACACACTGCCACCGTCCAAACACTGCTGCAACACACGCCGGTCCCAAGCGAGAAGCGGCCAGTGCTGCAGTCCCGCACCTTTTACATCACCGCCACTAAAGGGAGGCCACATGACTGGCAGACACTGTGAGACCTGGCGGCCGCAAGTGCTGCAGCTGAGCGGCGGCTGTCCCTGTGGCTTCCCTGCAGTGGACAGATTCTCACATCCGCTGGGAGAGCGGAGTGGTGGTGGGGCTCTTGTGGTTGTGCAACGACGGTGGCAGCAGAGGAGAAGAGGCTTTCTAATCAGGCAGCTTGCGCCTTCTGGGTCCCTAGCGAGGATGCCCCTTGCTACGGCTATAGTATGCGTTGACCATCTTCAATGGACTTCCAGGACCTACAGCCCTGCCAGCTCTCCATCCAATCACGAACAGGTGTCACTGTCACTCTTGACCCCACCAGGACTTCCTGGTGGCGTCAAGATACACTAATACACTAATACCCTTGGCCATGTACTTAAGGAGTGAAAGGTTCACTGTTTTTTGGAATCTCCACTAGAGTTATTGGTGGAATATCACTTTCAGCACTATTTGGGGTTCTGTGGCCATCAGTGTTAATGGAGAAACAATATTTTGATGATATAATTAACGTGGCGCATTAAACTAACAATATAAAAAAAGGGAAAAAAAGTAAGTAGGTTTGGTAGGCACCAACACAACGGCCTCACTGACCAACACTTCTTTCTCAAGATGGCGTTGAGAAACCCATTTTTGGTATCATCAACTTTATACAGGTGACATGCCAATTACAGTACATTGGTTTGCTAATTCTTACCCAACACGCAAGACAGGTGTACAGACTCTGTGGGATGCAACACCACTATGCAGTACAACAATATGTAACTATAACACCTATAGACAGTTCTCAAAGTCATATGTACACATAACATATTCTGTAAGGAGGTGCAAATGTGGGTCATATACAGTTCCTCCCCCCCTTTTACAGACAGACCCTTAAAAAAGTTTGTCCCAAAAAAATATTTTACATTTTCATTACCCTGTTAGTCAAATCCATCGTACAGTGTGAGACATTTGCATAGATATATATTTAGATTAAAAAAAGTTATATCCAGAGAAAACTATCCCGGAGACATCTTATGTATAACTTCCGCTATATACCAAACACACATTAGCTCTATGTCATATTTATCGATATGGACGGTAATGACCGGAGATTTATAGAACTCGAATATCAATAAATTATTCTCTAACATAGTGCAAAAGTTTGACGGTGCTGAACATAAATATGGCCCCTCATAAGTCCAATCACAGGGACATACAATATATGCAATATCCACCTTTACCCAGAAACAGTAACGATTCATAGTAGTTAAGAAGTGAAACAAATGACACAATGATCACCATAGTAACATAGAAACCCCTAAATTAACAGCCTAGTAAAAAATCCACTTACCAAAGAGCAGCATGTTTACCTTGTCCTTGTACTTGTACTTTTTGTGAATCTCTCCCGGACAGTGACATAGTTTTTAGAACTATAGGCAGCTGCTATACAATCTACAAACCCTTGTTTTTCAACTTTGACCCGTTACTATCCAGTGAAGGGAGGGGGGATACCACCACATGTACTTCCTAAAGGTCTAAGGTTCTCAAAAACAGAGATCAGCGACATACGATGCGTTACACAATCTACCCACAGAGACCGCACTTTTACGTGAAGGTATGTTCATTCTGTATGCAATCTGCAGGGGCGCATTGGGATCTTACAGCGACCCTGAAAAGAGATCTAAAAGTGGCCTCCTGTTGTAGGTGGGTCCGAATTACTAGCGGAGGGGGCTAACAGACGTATTACCTGATGCTGGATCTGTCTGGAGATGTCATCTGTTCATTGCACGTTTCTCTGTGCCAGGAAAAGCTGAGCACAGGGCACAATTGCATCAGATTAGCTCTTTATGGCGCCAAAAAGATGCAGAGGGGGATATTTAGATTGTACAAGATGCCAAAGTAAGCGGGAGAACATGGCATATAGCAAGGGATCCGTCTTACATGAACCCTAATTTAGCTGCAGTCCACTGGAGTGCTGATGGTTTGGGTATCTGCCCAGGTATTTGCCTGATCAGACAGGTTCATGACCTGACCGGCCTACCCATATTTTCCCCTGTAGAGCCTATAGCCGATCTGCCTCTGGCAGCATGAAATTGTAGATTGTATTGAGAATCTTTGCTGGTGCTTGTAATAATTTGTATCCAACAAACCTACAGGGGTGTTGACTGTGTTAATGAATGTCTCAAAATGGACTGAGCCTACATTCTATGCCTTATTTTTTTCTGGATGAACCCATGCAATTGATATTAACTAGAGATGAGCGAGCACCAAAATGCTCGGGTGCTCGTTACTCGGGATGAACTTTTCGCGATGCTCGAGGGTTCGTTTCGAGTAACGAACCCCATTGAAGTCAATGGGTGACCCGAGCATTTTTGTATTTCACCGATGCTCGCTAAGGTTTTCATTTGTGAAAATCTGGGCAATTCAAGAAAGTGATGGGAACGACACAGAAACGGATAGGGCAGGCGAGGGGCTACATGTTGGGCTGCATCTCAAGTTCCCAGGTCCCACTATTAAGCCACCAATGCATACCTTAGCTAAGCACCACACTACCTCCAACAAAGCACAATCACTGCCTGCATGACACTCAACTGCCACTTCTCCTGGGTTACATGCTGACCAACCCCCCCCCCCCCCCCATGACCCAGTGTCCACAGCGCACACCAAACTGTCCCTGCCCAGACTTCAGCTGCCCTCATGCCACGCCACCCTCATGTCTATTTATAAGTGCGTCTGCCAGAGGAAAAGCAGGCACACACTGCAGAGGGTTGGCACGGCTAGGCAGCGACCCTCTTTAAAAGGGGCGGGGCGATAGTCCACAATGCTGTACAGAAGCAATGAGAAATCCAATCCTGTGCCACCTCCATCTGGAGCTGCACACGTGGGCATAGCAATGGGGAACCTATGTGCCACACACTATTCATTCTGTCAAGGTGTCTGCATGCCCCAGTCAGACCGCGTTTTTTTATAAATAGTCACAGGCAGGTACAACTCCACAATGGGAATTCCGTGTGCACCCACAGCATGGGTGGCTCCCTGGAACCCACCGGCTGTACATAAATGTATCCCATTGCAGTGCCCTGGACAGCAGAGCTAACCTCAGATTAAATGCAGGTGGGCTTCGGCCCACACTGCATGCCCCAACCTGACCGGGGTTTTTAATTCATAGACACAGGCAGGTACAACTCCCTATTGTGAAGTCCCTGTGGACCGACAGCATGGGTGGGTGCCAGGAAGCCACCGGCGGTACATAAATATATCCCATTGCATTGCCCATCACAGCTGAGGTAATGTCATGTTTAATGCAGGTGGGCTTCGGCCCACATTGCATGCCCCAGTCAGACTGGGTTTCTTTAGAAGCTTACACATGTAGTTACAACTCCGTGTGGACCGACAGCATGGGTGGGTGCCAGGAAGCCACCGGCGGTACATAAATATATCCCATTGCATTGCCCATCACAGCTGAGGTAATGTCATGTTTAATGCAGGTGGGCTTCGGCCCACACTGCATGCCCCAGTCAGACTGGGGTTCTTTAGAAGTGGACAGATGCAGTTACAACTCCCTGTGGACCCACAGCATGGGTGGCTCCCTGGAACCCACCGGCGGTACATAAATATATCCCATTGCAGTGCCCAACACAGCTGATGTAACGTCAGCTGTAATGCAGGTGGGCTAAAAATTCATTTGATTACACTGTAGGCGAGGGCCCCCAAAAATTGGTGTACCAACAGTACTAATGTACCTGAGAAAAATTGCCCTTGCCCAACCAAGAGGGCAGGTGAAACCCATTAATCACTTTGGTTAATGTGGCTTAATTGGTAACTAGGCCTGGAGGCAGCCCAGTTAAAATAAAAATTGGTTGAGGTGAAAGTTTCAAGGCTTTAATGAGCATTGAAACGTATAAAAATTGTTTAGAAAAATTATATGACTGAGCCTTGTGGGCCTAAGAAAAATTGCCCGTTCGGTGTGATTATGTGAGGTTTCAGGAGGAGGAGCAGGAGGAGGAGGAGGAATATAATACACAGATTGATGAAGTAAAAAGGTCCCCATTTTGATGGTGATAGAGAACGATGCTTCCATCCGCGGGTACAGCCTACGTATTGCTTAGGTATCGCTGCTGTCCCCTGGTAAAGAAGAGAAGTCTGGGGAAATCCAGGCTTTGTTCATCTTGATGAGTGTAAGCCTGTCGGCACTGTCGGTTGACAGGTGGGTACGCTTATCCATGATGATTCCCCCAGCCACACTAAACACACTCTCTGACAAGACGCTAGCCACAGGACAAGCAAGCACCTCCAGGGCATACAGCGCGAGTTCAGGCCACGTGTCCAGCTTCGACACCCAGTAGTTGTAGGGGGCAGAGGCGTCACCGAGGACGGTCGTGCGATTAGCTACGTACTCCCTCACCATCCTTTTACAGTGCTCCCGCCAACTCAGCCTTGACTGGGGAGCGGTGACACAGTCTTGCTGGGGAGCCAGAAAGCTGGCAAAGGCCTTGGAAAATGGTCCCCTGCCTGCGCTGTACATGCTGCCTGATCTCTGCGCCTCCCCTGCTACCTGGCCCTCGGAAATGCGCCTTCGGCCACTAGCGCTGTCGGATGGGAAGTTTACCATCAGTTTGTCCACCAGCGCCCTGTGGTATAGCATCATTCTCGAACCCCTTTCCTAAGGTTCTCCTTATACCGTGGGTCGAGCAGTGTGTACACCCAGTAATCCGTAGTGGCCAGAATGCGTGTAACGCGAAGGTCACGAGAAAGGCATCCTAACATGAAGTCAGCCATGTGTGCCAGGGTACCTGTACGCAACACATGGCTGTCCTCACTAGGAAGATCACTTTCAGGATCCTCCTCCTCCTCCTCTGGCCATACACGCTGAAAGGATGACAGGCAAGCAGCATGTGTACCCTCAGCAGTGAGCCAAGCTGTCTCTTCCCCCTCCTCCTCATGCTCCTCCCCCTCCTCCTCCTCCTCTGGCCATACACGCTGAAAGGATGACAGGCAAGCAGCATGTGTACCCTCAGCAGTGGGCCAAGCTGTCTCTTCCCCCTCCTCCTCATGATCCCCCCCCCTCCTCCTCCTCAATGCACTGAGATATAGACATGAGGGTGCTCTGACTATCCAGCGACATACTGTCTTCCCCCGCCTCCGTTTCCGAGTGCAAAGCGTCTGCCTTTATGCTTTGCAGGGAACGTCTCAAGAGGCATAGCAGAGGAATGGTGACGCTAATGATTGCAGCATCACCGCTCAGCATCTTGGTAGACTCCTCAAAGTTTCCAAGGACCTGGCAGATGGCTGCCAACCAGGCCCACTCTTCTGTAAATAATTGAGGAGGCTGACTCCCACTACGCCGCCCATGTTGGAGTTGGTATTCCGCAATAGCTCTACGCTGCTCATAGAGCCTGGCCAACATGTGGAGCGTAGAGTTCCACTGTGTGGGCACGTCGCACAGCAGTCGGTGCACTGGCAGATGAAACCGATGTTGCAGGGTCCGCAGGGTGGCAGCGTCCGTCTTGGAGTTGCGGAAATGTGCGCTGACCCGGCGCACCTTTCCGAGCAGGTATGACAAGTGTGGGTAGCTTTACAGAAAGCGCTGAACCACCAAATTAAAGACATGGGCCAGGCATGGCACGTGCGTGAGGCTGCCGAGCTGCAGAGCCGCCACCAGGTTACGGCCTTTGTCACACACGACCATGCCCAGTTGGAGGCTCAGCGGCGCAAGCCAGCGGTCGGTCTGCTCTGTCAGACCCTGCAGCAGTTCGTGGGCCATCTGCCTCTTCTCTCCTAAGCTGAGTAGTTTCAGCATGGCCTGCTGACGCTTGCCCACTGCTGTGCTTCCATGCCGCGCGACACCGACTGCTGGCGACGTGCTGCTGCTGACACATCTTGATTGCGAGACAGAGGTTGCGTAGGAGGAGGAGGAGGGTGGTTTAGTGGAGGAAGCATACACCGCCGCAGATACCACCACCGAGCTGGGGCACGCAATTCTGGGGGTGGGTAGGACGTGAGCGGTCCCAGACTCTGACTCTGTCCCAGCCTCCACTAAATTCACCCAATGTGCCGTCAGGGAGATATAGTGGCCCTGCCCACCTGTGCTTTTCCACGTGTCTGTTGTTAAGTGGACCTTGGCAGTAACCGCGTTGGTGAGGGCGCGTACAATGTTGCGGGAGACGTGGTAGTGCAGGGCTGGGACGGCACATCGGGAAAAGTAGTGGCGACTGGGAACCGAGTAGCGCAGGGGCCGCCGCCGCCATCATGCTTTTGAAAGCCTCCGTTTCCACAAGCCTATACGGCAGCATCTCCAGGCTGATCAATTTGGCAATGTGCACGTTTAACGCTTGAGCGTGCGGGTGCGTGGCGGCGTACTTGCGCTCGCGCTCAAACAGTGGCACTAGCGACGTCTGGACGCTGCGCTGAGAGACATTGCTGGATGGGGCCGAGGACAGCGGAGGTGAGGGTGTGGGTGCAGGCCAGGAGACGGTAGTACCTGTGTCCTCAGAGGGGGGTTGGATCTCAGTGGCAGGTTGGGGCACAGGGGGAGAGGCAGCGGTGCAAACCGGAGGCGGTGAACGGCCTTCGTCCCACCTTGTGGGGTGCTTGGCCATCATATGTCTGCGCATGCTGGTGGTGGTGCCTCCCCAGCTGATCTTGGCGCGACAAAGGTTGCACACCACTGTTCGTCGGTCGTCAGGCGTCTCTGTGAAAAACTGCCACACCGTAGAGCACCTTGACCTCTGCAGGGTGGCATGGCGCGAGGGGGCGCTTTGGGAAACAGTTGGTGGATTATTCGGTCTGGCCCTGCCTCTACCCCTGGCCACTGCACTGGCTCGGCCTGTGCCCACACCCTGACTTGGGCCTCCGCGTCCTCGCCCGCGTCCACGTCCTCTAGGCCTACCCCTACCCCTCAGCATGGTGTATTACCAGTAGTGCAGAAGGCCCTGGAGTATGTCAAAGAACTGCAGAGTGTTGCACTGTGAACTGCAATACAGCGGTGATTTCACAGCCCAGACAGAGCCAGGAAATAATTTTGCGCAAGCCTGCTGTAACACTTAGCTGGCTGCGTATGAATTTGGAGAACTACTACACCCAGCAGAGACCCAGAACACTGAGGACACTCCCAGGCAGCCCAAATAGATTTTTTTCCCCAAATTGTTTTGCAAAGGCCCACTGCCTTTATTCAATCAATAATCAATATGTCTTCTGTCCCTGCCTAAGCGCTTCTGGCCCTGGAGTATGTCAAAGAACTGCAGAGTGTTGCACTGTGTAAATGCAATACAGCGGTGATTTCACAGCCCAGACAGAGCCAGGAAATAATTTTGCGCAAGCCTGCTGTAACACTTAGCTGGCTGCGTATGAATTTGGAGAACTACTACACCCAGCAGAGACCCAGAACACTGAGGACACTCACAGGCAGCCCAAATAGATTTTTTTTTCCCAAATGTATTTGCAAAGGCCCACTGCCTATATTCAATCAATATGTCTTCTGTCCCTGCCTAAGCGCTTCTGGCCCTGGAGTATTACTGCAGGGCGCAATGCTCTGCACGGCCGATATACCAAAAAAAAAAAAGTGCAACACTGCAAAAAGCAGCCTCCACAGTACTGCACACGGTTAGATGTGGCCCTAAGAGGGACCGTTGGGATTCTTGAAGCCTAAAATACTCCTAACACTCTCCCTATAGCAGCTCCACCAAGATAGCACTTTCCCTCATCTATGTCAGAATAAATCTGTGGCGAGCCGCGGGAGGGGCCGATTTTTATACTCGGGTGACATCTGATCTCGCCAGCCACTCACTGCAGGGGGGTGGTATAGGGCTTGAACGTCGCAGGGGGAAGTTGTAATGCCTTCCCTGTCTTTCTATTGGCCAGAAAAGCGCGCTAACGTCTCAGAGATGAAAGTGAAAGTAACCCGAACATCGCGTGGTACTCGTTACGAGTAACGAGCATCTCGAACACGCTAATACTCGAACGAGTATCAAGCTCGGACGAGTACGTTCGCTCATCTCTAATATTAACCCATTAAGGACCAATTACCGTAAATTTACAGCACTTGGTACTGGGCTTTAATCCTGGCTGCTAGAAAAAGTATGGCGTGGGATTAAAGCTCATGCTCCTGTGATCAAGCAGGAGCAGGTTGGGTCCTCGGCTATCAGACACAGCTGAGGACCCTGAGGAGAAGGCAGAAGCGGCTTTTAATCACTTCTGCCTTCTCCTTTCCAGGGTACATAGCACTCAATGAGCATTATGTAATGCAGAGAGAAAGCAGAAGTGTTAATTCTGCTAATCGACCAGGTGGTCACATGACCACTAAGTGCCCTAGCATGCCCAGATCACCTCAGTCAGTGACTACTGTCACTACAGAGGGATGTTTTCCCTTGTAACTGCGGCTCCAATTGTTTCTCCTAGCTACAGTGCAAAAGTCTTAAATTAAAAAAAAATGTGAATGATCCCCAGTGGTATTGAAATAGTTCTGCAGGAATATTGGCCCATGCAGACAGTAGGTTCTTGCAGTTGCCACAAATAAGATGAAGGTGTTGACATGCTCTGAACACCTAATAGGAAGGGTTCATCAATTCATGCTGCTTGTACCCAATTCTGACCCTCCCATCAGCATGGTGCAGCAGAAATCTTGATTTATCAGACCAGCTGATGTTTTTCCACTGCTTAGTGATCCAAATTTTGTGTGGAGTCTCGCCTTTCTGTTTCTCTAAGGCTAGTTTCACACGGGTAAGTGCAATATCGCTGCGAGAAAATTCCAGCAATAGCGCATTTTTGTGCTCGAGATGTTTGAGCGCTAGCGATGCTTTATCCTGCAAATAATCTCACATCGCAGCCCTGCCGATCAAAAAACGGAACAGAGAAATGGAAAGCCATAATGGAGCCCAAACTCAGATGTGAATGGGGCCTAATAGAAATATAGAAACCACTTGTAGACCAGGAAACAGAATGTTTGAAGATCATAATGTAAAAAGTTGTGATTTTTTTTTACCACATAATTATCAGTCTATATTTGACTCTATAGTTTGATTTTCTCTTACGTATATCCCTTACTATTAAATGCATGTACAGGCAGGAAGTAAATAAGTTTACCTGGAAAACACATAGATATGCTGTAAGTTACTACATCCATATATCTGAATCCATACCTGCCCAGTTTCCTTTTAAGAGCACCTAGCCTGGATACTATATATTATATATAGTATATACAGTACATATATTATATATATTATATACAGTAATGTGCAAAAGTTTGAGACAGGGTTTGAAAAAGGTGCAAAATGCTTTAAAAATAGGAGTATTGATAGTTTTTTCTCAATTCACAACACAAAACGAAGTGGATGAACAAAAGAGAAATCTAAATCAATTCTATATGTGGTGTGATCGCCCTTTACCTTCAAAACAGCATCAGTTCTTCTAGGTACGCTTACACAAAGTCTAGGATTTGGTAGGATTCTAGTTAGGTGTATGATAAACCAGTTACACTAAACAGATGATAATGATCATAATTTTCATATGTAGGTTGAATCATAGTCATTAACTGAAACAGAAACAGCTGTGTAGGAGGCTTAAAACTGGGGGAGAAACAGCCAATCTCTCCTACAAGGGTGAGGTTGTGGAAGACAGTTTCATGTCACAGGTCATACACCATGGCAAAACTGAGCACAGCAACAAAACACAGCAAGGTGTCTTCCATGCAAAGATTTCAAAGCAGACTATAATTTCAAAATGTCCCGTTCAGGTTTTTCTGTAGAAGCATAAAAAATGGTAACATTGAGGACCAGAGACACAGTGGTTGGCCAAGGAAACTTTGTGAAGCAGATGAAAGACACATCTTACTTACTTTCGTTCGAAACTGGAAAATGTCCAGCAGTGCCATCCGGTCAGAACTAGGAGAAACTAGTGGGACCCAGGTACACCAATCTACTGTTCGGAGAACTTTGGCCAGAAGTGGCCTTAATGAAATTGCAGCCAAAAAGCTATATTTGCAATGTAGAAACAAAGCCAAGCGACTAAACAATGCACTTAAACATAGGGGTCAGAAACGCTCTTTTCTCCTTAGGGAGAGCAACAATATACTATAAACTAAGTGAGGAGACTCAAATGGCCACGCACGCTCCTCTGGGTAATATGCAAATAAGGGAGATGGAATAAATCCTCCACAGTGCCACCTATTGAAAGGCAGTATTCCTTCGAGTCAAAGTGGGACTTTTTATACAAGTCTTCTTACAATGACTGGGAATCAAAAGCAAAGCCAGACTCCATGTACATACAGCTGTTTCCGGGTTATTGCCGATCATCAGTGTACAGTAGGAGTCTGGCTTTTGCTAGTGAGAGGCCTGGGACAGGGGTCAGAAACGCTCTTTTCTCCTTAGGGAGAGCAACTATATACTATAAACTAAGTGAGGAGACTCAAAGACTCTAAGGAATGCTGCCTTTCAATAGGTGGCACTGTGGAGGATTTATTCCATCTCCCTTATTTGCTTAAACATAGGAACATGCAGAAAAATGGCAACAAGTGTTGTCGACTGTTGAGTCAAAATATTTCGCTGTAATAGATGACAGTTTGTTCATCGAAGAGCTAGAGAGCGGCACAATAATAAGTGTCTGCAGGCAGCAGTGAAGCATGGTGGAGGGCAGTACAATAATGAGTGTCTGCAGGCAGCAGTGAAGCACGGTGGAGGGCAGTACAATAATGAGTGTCTGCAGGCAGCAATGAAGCATGGTAAAGGGCTGAACAATAATGAGTGTCTGCAGGCAGCAGTGAAGCACGGTGGAGGTCAGTACAATAATGAGTGTCTGTAAGTAGCAGTGAAGCATGGTGGAGAGTGGTACAATATTGAGTGGCTGTATGCAGCAGTAAAGCATGGTGGAGATTCATTACTAGCTTGGGGCTGCATTTCAGCAAATGGAGTTGAGAATTTGTTCAGGATTAATGGCATCCTCAATGCTGGGAAATACAGACAGATATTTATCCATCATGTAATACCATCAGGGTGGAGACTGATTGGCTACAAATATATTCTACAGCAGGAAAATGGCCCCAAACATCCAGCCCATGTCATTAAGAACTATCTTCAGTGTAGGGGCTCAGTCAGACAAGCGTGGTTTTACATGCTGCTACAGCAGCGTGTAAACCACGCTTTTATAGCAACCAATAGGTTGTTATGGAAGCGCTCACATGGGCCCTTTCTAGAAGCGCAGAATCTGTGCTTCTAAAAAAGAACAGACAGCGAGTGCCAACTCTCCTGTCAGCTCCTTTGTGCGCAGTGGTGCAGGGTGCTTTCCATAGGCTCCTATGGGATCTGTGGAAACACGCAGCCCCCACCACGGATGTGTGACTGGGCTGCTCCACAGAGCTAGAAGCAGTCAGGTCATGCGATCTTTTCCTGCATGTTAGGAGCGTGGTTTACACGTTGCTTAGCAGCGTGTACACCGCGCTCGTCTGACCGAGCCCTAAAGAAAAACAAAGAGTTCTGGAAGTGATGCTATGGCCCCACAGACCCCTGATCTTATCATCATCGAGTCTGTCTGGGATTACATGAAGAGACAGAAGGATCTGAGCGAACCCACATCCACAGAAGATCTCTGGTAGTTCTCCAAGATGTTTGGAACAACCTCTCTGCAGAGTTCCTTCCTTCAAAACCTGTCCCCGAGTGTACCTAGAAGAGCTGCTGCTGTTGTGAAGGCAAGGGGTGGTCACACCAAATATTGATTTGATTATATTTCTCTTTAGATTCGCTTTAGATTTTGTTAATTGCCAAAAATAAACTAATAACACCTCTATTTTTGAAAACATTCTTACTTTGCAATATTTTTTCCACACCTGCCTAAAGCGTTTGCCCAGTACAGTATGTGCCCTGTGAAACATTGTATGCATACAGTCCCCTAGACAGTTCTGAGTACATACAGCATTGTATATAATTACTGGCTGAGGGTATAATTAGACTTTACTATTATTAGATGACTTCTGCCAGACTAAATACAGCTGTTATAGATAGCAACAAAAACACTTCATGTTTAGGTGGTTTGGGGTTACCTTTGATGAACTTACTGTAATATAGGGTATATAATTATTAGGACTTTAGCTACATGGTGGTCTATCAGCAAACACAGGCTGCTTTATGACAAGCTTGCATCTTGCTGAATGATCATAAATTTACAACTCTTACTTAAATAAATCCCCAATATTACAATAAAGTGAGGCGCCCCTATCTACTAAACTTGCTTTGCAAGTTGCCTATTAAGAAGACAATGCTTCTTACCTTAATAACTCTCCTTGCAGTTCTAAAGAATATGGAAAAGGAACTATATAGAGGAAAGGCAGACAGAGCGGGTTAATAATTGTCACCCGTGTTCTGTAGGTCAGTTGGTGCACTGGTAAAATACTGCACTTGTCAGGGAGAAGAGGTAACCATTCACCAAACTACAATCAGCAGTTTTGAAGTCTCCACATATTCTCGGCATGCATTATCATCCATATTACACATTGCTGAAGGACAGCGCCAATAATTACCTAAATCCACAGACGTTTTCCCTGGAATGTTTCTTTTTACCCACGCTGGGTCACACTTTGTGTACTCAGCACAATTTAATAAGGCTGATTTGCACGGGGGAGGAGGAGGGGGGCAGATTTGCTGCAGAATTCCCATATGGACCCTCCGCAGGGAAATCCTGCAGCATTTACAATAGCAGTAAAGTGGATGAGAGTTAGAAAATCCCATCCACATGCTGTGAAAAAATCCACACAAAACCCGTGCAGAAATTGACGTATGGTGCGGAATTTAATTCTGCAGCATATCATTTTTATCGTCATTTACACTGCGGAGTTCACCTCTTCTCGGCAAGGGGGGGGGGGGATTCCATGCAGAAATATGCAATAAAATCTGTGTCAAAATCCGCACAAAATGGTTTGGGTTTGGAGTCAGCTGATCTGCTGCAGAATGTCCATTGCGGTACTTCCCACCCTCTGAGGACCCAAAAGATACCACATTGTGTCCTGCTAAGCAAACCAAATACATTTTTTTTCTCTAGGAATGACCATTATCCCATCCACTGATATTTTCATCTGGCAGTTTAATTGGATTAATACTTGATGTAGTAGTGATGAGTTTGCTATTCATCATAGCATATTGAACATATTATAATGTGTTACGCAAGGCCAGCCTTAGGTTGGATGGTATCCTGTGCGGTACCTCCTGTTAGTGCCCATGCATACAGTATGTTGTACTGTCATACAGGGGGCAAATAATTATTCAGAGCCAAATTATCAGTGTCATACCGGATGACATAGCCTGATATTAGCCACTGGAAAAATGCAGCAGTGCCTCACTCCCCCTTTCCTCTTGGATGGACCAGCACTCATCAGGCAGGATATCTCAGCCCACAGAGGCACACTGTGCAGAGGATAGTCTCAGAAGTTAGTGGCTAGCTCAGATGAAAGCAAAGGGGACCAGGAATTGGCGTATCCATGGCAGACTGACTGTAGGGGAAGCCATCAGGTAATTTTACTACACATTCCCCAGGTTATGCTGTATTTCATGGAGAACTGGAGGTCACTTTAAAGGAACACTGTCATCACATTTGAGCCCCATAAACTATGCTGTGGACCCCAAAGGTAAGGGAGCAGTGAGCCCTGGAGCTGTGTTTTATACTCACTGGGTGCCCTGTTCCTGTGCCGAGTTCGAACTTGGTATTACATACAAAGTTCCAATTCACTTCAATGCCTGCAATTCCAAACCTGGCCACTGCAGTTGGAATGGAGCTGTCTACTTCCTGCACGAATCAGTTCCGCACACCAAGACAGCTAACAGCTGAACAGCAGGGTTACCAGGCGGCAGAACGCCACCGATCTGTTGCTGACATCAATTTCTAAATAAGTTAATTAAAAAAAAGGAAAAAGGTTTCCCTTTCACCTTCTGATATGTGTTCTATGTTCTATTGTGAATAAAATATGGTTAGATGAAATTTACAAATCATTGCATTCCTTTTTTCTTAACAGTTATTTACATTTTACACAGCGTACCAACCTTTTTGGAGTTGGGGCTGTGTTATTACAATGTCACCTTATGTATTTCAGTGACAACAACATGACTGTAAAACCATCTATAAACATAGAGACATGGGCCAAACAGGGTTGCCAACCTGAGATGTTTTATCTGGACAAATGATCAAAAAATCACAGACTAATAACATTTTTCACAGAAACAATGCAAAACCACAATGAATGATAAAGATTATAAGTAGAGATGAGCTAGCATACTCGCTAAAGGCAATTGCTCGAGCGAGCATTACCCTTAGCGAGTACCTGCCTGCTCGAGACGAAAGGTTCGGGTACCGGCGCGAGGGAGCGGTGAGTAGCGGCTATCAGCAGGAGGGAGCGGGGCGGAGAGAGAGATCTCCCCTCCGTTCCGCCCCGCTCTCCCCCGCAGCTCCCTGGCTGCCGCCGGCACCCGAACCTTTTGCCTCGAGCAGGCAGGTACTCGCTAAGGGCAATGCTCGCTCGAGTAATGTGCCTTTAGCGAGTATACTCGCTCATCTCTAATTATAAGTGATACATATTTATAGGTTGGATACTGATAAGAACTTATTACCAGCATTTATACGGTTAAAATAACCCACTGAAGTACCAGCAGCCTCAAAAAAAACTTCAAGGACACCCCTTTTATTTTTTGTGGAAACTGGATAAAAGGGCCCTGATTTTATGGACTCTCCAGGAATTTCTGGATGTTTGGCAACTCTGGTCCCAAGGACAACAAGCAATTTATTGTACACTCAGCAGAATGACAGAACATTTATCCATGAGATATTTCATCACCCTACTAACGGACTCACAAAGGTCCCGTATTCCACCACTAGTTATGTAATATTAGCGCACCAGTGCATTAACGCTACAGTATAGCATTCAGAAAAGGAAAGCTCTATAGTCATCTGCTACTCTGATGTGTGATAGATAGATAGATAGATAGATAGATAGATAGATAGATAGATAGATAGATAGATAGATAGATAGATAGATAGATAGATAGATAGATACCGTAGATAGATAGATAGATAGGAGATGGATGGATAGATGCATGGATAGCAGATAGATAGATAGATAAGGAGATAAATATTAGATAGATAGATACTATAGATAGATAGATAGATAGATAGATAGATAGATAGATAGATAGATAGATAGATACTATAGATAGATTAGATAGATAGATAGATAGATAGATAGATAGATAGATAGATAGATAGATATAGATATGAGATAGATAGATAAATAGATAAGGAGATAAATATTAGATAGATAGATAGATAGATAGATAGATAGATACTATAGATAGATTAGATAGATAGATAGATAGATATAGATAGATATGAGATAGATAGATAAATAGATAAGGAGATAAATATTAGATAGGTAGATAGATAGATAGATAGATACTATAGATAGATTAGATAGATAGATAGATAGATAGATAGATATAGATGGATATGAGATAGATAGATAAATAGATAAGGAGATAAGTATTAGATAGATAGATTAGATACTATAGATAGATTAGATAGATAGATATGAGATAGATAGATATGAGAGAGATAGATAGATAGATAGATAGATAGATAGATTAGATAGATAGATATGAGATAGATAGATAGATAGATAGATAGGTAGGTAGATAGATAGATAGATAGATACAGGGGCGTAACTAAAGGCTCAGGGGCCCTGATGCAAAAGGTGAGCTGGGGCCCCCCTCTATCTGTATCTGTACCCATACCTAAACCATGCTGGACAGAGGCATAACTTGAAGCTTCTGGGCCCCAATGCAAAACCTGTAACAGGGCCCCCAACTATAATGCTTTATTCATAGTACTGGGCTCCCTATATGGAGAAGAGAGGCCTTATGGGCCCCCTAAGGCTCATGGGCCCCGGTGCAACCGAACCGCATCCCCTGCACCCTCTATAATTACGCCCCTGGGTAGATAGATAATGAGATATATATGAGATAGATAGATAGATAGATAGATAGATAGATAGATAGATAGATAGATAGATAGATAGATACTATAGATAGATAATGAGATATATATGAGATAGATAGATAGATAGATAAATATTAGATAGATAGATACTATACATAGATAATGAGATTTATATGAGATAGATAGATAGATACTGTAGAAACATAGATCGATATTAGATATATACTATAGATAGATACATAATGAGATATATATGAGATAGATAGATAAATATTAGATACATACTGTAGATAGATAGATAGATAGATACTGTAGATAGATAGATAGATAAATATCAGATAGATACGATAGATACATAGATAGATAATGAGATTTATATGAGATTGATAGATAGATAGATACTGTAGAAACATAGATAGATATTAGATACATACTGTAGATAGATAGATAGATAATGAGATATATATGAAATAGATAAATATTAGATAGATACTGTAGATAGATAGATAAATATTAGAAAGATAGATACTGTAAATAGATAGATAAAATAGATAGATAATGAATGAGATATATATGAGATAGATTAATAGATACTGTAGATAAATATATATTCGATAGATACTGTAGATAGATAGATAATGAGATATATGAGATAGATAAATATTAGATAGATACTGTAGATAAATAGATAGATATTAGATAGATACTGTAGATAGATAGATAGATAGATACTGTAGATAAATAGATAGATATTAGATAGATACTGTAGATAGACAGATAGATATTAGATAGATATATACTATAGATAGATAATGAGATATATATGAGATAGATAGATAAATATTAGATAGATAGATACTATACATAGATAACGAGATTTATTTGAGATAGATAGATACTGTAGAAACATAGATCGATATTAGATATATACTATAGATAGATAGATACATAATGAGATATATATGAGAAAGATAGATAAATATTAGATACATACTGAAGATAGATAGATACTGTAGATAGATAGAAAGATAGATAAATAATAGATGGATAGATAGATACGATAGATACATAGATAGATAATGAGATTTATATGAGATTAATAGATATATAGATAGATAGATACTGTAGAAACATAGATAGATATTAGATACATACTGTAGATAGATAGATAATGAGATATATATGAAATAGATAAATATTAGATAGATACTGTAGATAGATAAATATTAGATAGATAGATACTGTAAATAGATAGATAAAATAGATAGATAATGAATGAGATATATATGAGATAGATAGATTAATAGATACTGTAGATAAATATATATTAGATAGATACTGTAGATAGATAGATAATGAGTAGAGATGAGCGAGCACCAAAATGCTTGGGTGCTCGTTACTCGAGACAAACTTTTCGCGATGCTCGAGGGATCGTTTCGAGTAACGAACCCCATTGAAGTCAATGGGCGACCCGAGCATTTTTGTATATCGCCGATGCTCGCTAAAGTTTTCATTTGTGAAAATCTGGGCAATTCAAGAAAGTGATGGGAACGACACAGAAATGGATAGGGCAGGCGAGGGGCTACATGTTGGGCTGCATCTCAAGTTCCCAGGTCCCACTATTAAGCCACAATAGCGGCAAGAGTGCCCCCCCCCCCCTCCCAACAACTTTTACTTCTGAAAAGCCCTCATTAGCAATGCATACCTTAGCTAAGCACCACACTACCTCCAACAAAGCACAATCACTGCCTGCATGACACTCCGCTGCCACTTCTCCTGGGTTACATGCTGACCAACCCCCCCCCCCACGACCCAGTGTCCACAGCGCACACCAAATTGTCCCTGCCCAGCCTTCAGCTGCCCTTATGCCACGCCACCCTCATGTCTATTTATAAGTGCGTCTGCCAGAGGAAAAGCAGGCACACACTGCAGAGGGTTGGCACGGCTAGGCAGCGACCCTCTTTAAAAGGGGCGGGGCGATAGTCCACAATGCTGTACAGAAGCAATGAGAAATCCAATCCTGTGCCACCACCATCTGGAGCTGCACACGTGGGCATAGCAATGGGGAACCTATGTGCCACACACTATTCATTCTGTCAAGGTGTCTGCATGCCCCAGTCAGACCGCGGTTTTTTATAAATAGTCACAGGCAGGTACAACTCCGCAATGAGAATTCCGTGTGCACCCACAGCATGGGTGGCTCCCTGGAACCCAGCGGCGGTACATAAATATATCCCATTGCATTGCCATCACAGCTGAGGTAATGTCATGTTTAATGCAGGTGGGCTTCGGCGCACACTGCATGCCCCAGTGAGACTGGGGTTCTTTAGAAGTGGACACATGCAGTTACAACTCCCTGTGGACCCACAGCATGGGCGGCTCCCTGGAACCCACCGGCGGTACATAAATATATCCCATTGCAGTGCCCAACACAGCTGATGTAACGTCAGCTGTAATGCAGGTGGGCTAAAAATTCATTTGATTACACTGTAGGCGAGGGCCCCCAAAAATTGGTGTACCAACAGTACTAATGTACCTGAGAAAAATTGCCCATGCCCAACCAAGAGGGCAGGTGAAACCCATTAATCGCTTTGGTTAATGTGGCTTAATTGGTAACTAGGCCTGGAGGCAGCCCAGTAAAAATAAAAATTGGTTGAGGTGAAAGTTTCAACGTTTTAATGAGCATTGAAACGTATAAAAATTGTTTAGAAAAATTATATGACTGAGCCTTGTGGGCCGAAGAAAAATTGCCCGTTCGGCGTGATTACGTGAGGTTTCAGGAGGAGGAGGAGGAGGAATATTATACACAGATTGATGAAGCAAAAAGGTCCCCGTTTTTGATGGTGATAGAGAACGATGCTTCCATCCGCGGGTACAGCCTACGTATTGCTTAGGTATTGCTGCTGTCCGCTGGTGAAGAAGAGAAGTCTGGGGAAATCCAGGCTTTGTTCATCTTGATGAGTGTAAGCCTGTCGGCACTGTCGGTTGACAGGTGGGTACGCTTATCCGTGATGATTCCCCCAGCCACACTAAACACACTCTCTGACAAGACGCTAGCCACAGGACAAGCAAGCACCTCCAGGGCATACAGCGCGAGTTCAGGCCACGTGTCCAGCTTCAACACCCAGTAGTTGTAGGGGGTAGAGGCGTCACCGAGGACGGTCGTGCGATCGGCTACGTACTCCCTCACCATCCTTTTACAGTGCTCCCGCCGACTCAGCCTTGACTGGGGAGCGGTGACACATTCTTGCTGGGGAGCCATAAAGCTGTCAAACGCCTTGGAGAGTGTTCCCCCGCCTGCGCTGTACATGCTGCCTGCTGACACTTGCCCACCGCTGTGCTGCGATACCGCGCGACACCGACTGCTGGCAACGTGCTGCTGCTGACATATCTTGATTGCGAGACAGAGGTTGCGTAGGAGGAGGAGGAGGGTGGTTTAGTGGAGGAAGCATACACCGCCGCAGATACCACCACCGAGCTGGGGCACGCAATTCGGGGGGTGGGTAGGACGTGAGCGGTCCCAGGCTCTGACTCTGTCCCAGCCTCCACTAAATTCACCCAATGTGCCGTCAGGGAGATATAGTGGCCCTGCCCGCCTGTGCTTGTCCACGTGTCTGTTGTTAAGTGGACCTTGGCAGTAACCGCGTTGGTGAGGGCACGTACAATGTTGCGGGAGACGTGGTCGTGCAGGGCTGGGACGGCACATCGGGAAAAGTAGTGGCGACTGGGAACCGAGTAGCGCGGGGCCGCCGCCGCCATCATGCTTTTGAAAGCCTCCGTTTCCACAAGCCTATACGGCAGCATCTCCAGGCTGATCTATTTGGCAATGTGCACGTTTAACGCTTGAGCGTGCGGGTGCGTGGCGGCATACTTGCACTTGCGCTCAAACAGTGGCGCTAGCGACGTCTGGACGCTGCGCTGAGAGACATTGCTGGATGGGGCCGAGGACAGCGGAGGTGAGGATGTGGGTGCAGGCCAGGAGACGGTAGTGCCTGTGTCCTCAGAGGGGGGTTGGATCTCAGTGGAAGGTTGGGGCACAGGGGGAGAGGCAGTGGTGCGAACCGGAGGTGGTGAACGGCCTTCATCCCACCTTGTGGGGTGCTTGGCCATCATATGCCTGCGCATGCTGGTGGTGGTGGCTCCCCAGCTGATCTTGGCGCGACAAAGGTTGCACACCACTGTTCGTCGGTCGTCAGGCGTCTCTGTGAAAAACTGCCAGACCTTTGAGCACCTTGGCCTCTGCAGGGTGGCATGGCGTGAGGGGGCGCTTTGGGAAACAGTTGGTGGATTATTCGGTCTGGCCCTGCCTCTACCCCTGGCCACCGCACTGGCTCGGACTGTGCCCGCACCCTGACTTGGGCCTCCACGTCCTCGCCCGCGTCCACATCCTCTAGGCCTACCCCTACCCCTCAGCATGGTGTATTACCAGTAGTGCACAAGGCCCTGGAGTATGTCAAAGAACTGCAGAGTGTTGCACTGTGAACTGCAATACAGCGGTGATTTCACAGCCCAGACAGAGCCAGGAAATAATTTTGCGCAAGCCTGCTGTAACACTTAGCTGGCTGCGTATGAATTTGGAGAACTACTACACCCAGCAGAGACCCAGAACACTGAGGACACTCACAGGCAGCCCAAATAGATTTTTTTCCCCAAATGTATTTGCAAAGGCCCACTGCCTATATTCAATCAATATGTCTTCTGTCCCTGCCTAAGCGCTTCTGGCCCTGGAGTATGTCAAAGAACTGCAGAGTGTTGCACTGTGAACTGCAATACAGCAGTGATTTCACAGCCCAGACAGAGCTAGGAAATAATTTTGCGCCAGCCTGCTGTAACACTTAGCTGGCTGCGTATGAATTTGGAGAACTACTACACCCAGCAGAGACCCAGAACACTGAGGACACTCACAGGCAGCCCAAATAGATTTTTTTCCCCAAATTTTTTTGCAAAGGCCCACTGCCTATATTCAATCAATATGTCTTCTGTCCCTGCCTAAGCGCTTCTGGCCCTGGAGTATGTCAAAGAACTGCAGAGTGTTGCACTGTGAACTGCAATACAGCGGTGATTTCACAGCCCAGACAGAGCCAGGAAATAATTTTGCGCAAGCCTGCTGTAACACTTAGCTGGCTGCGTATGAATTTGGAGAACTACTACACCCAGCAGAGACCCAGAATACTGAGGACAGTCACAGCCAGCCCAAATAGATTTTTTTCCCCAAATGTATTTGCAAAGGCCCACTGCCTATATTCAATCAATAATCAATATGTCTTCTGTCCCTGCCTAAGCGCTTCTGGCCCTGGAGTATGTCAAAGAACTGCAGAGTGTTGCACTGTGAACTGCAATACAGCGGTGATTTCACAGCCCAGACAGAGCCAGGAAATAATTTTGCGCAAGCCTGCTGTAACAGTTAGCTGGCTGCGTATGAATTTGGAGAACTACTACACCCAGCAGAGACCCAGAACACTGAGGACAGTCACAGCCAGCCCAAATAGATTTTTTTCCCCAAATGTATTTGCAAAGGCCCACTGCCTATATTCAA
Organism: Eleutherodactylus coqui; assembly: GCF_035609145.1. Lineage (NCBI taxonomy): Eukaryota > Metazoa > Chordata > Amphibia > Anura > Eleutherodactylidae > Eleutherodactylus > Eleutherodactylus coqui. The sequence continues at coordinate 214,860,330 of NC_089840.1, read as the reverse complement.
TCAATATGTCTTCTGTCCCTGCCTAAGCGCTTCTGGCCCTGGAGTATTACTGCAGGGCGCAATGCTCTGCACGGCCGATATACCAAAAAAAAAAAATGTGCAACACTGCAAAAAGCAGCCTCCACAGTACTGCACACGGTTAGATGTGGCCCTAAGAAGGACCGTTGGGGTTTTTGAAGCCTAAAATACTCCTAACGCTCTCCCTCCTCTATGTCAGAATGCATCTGTGGCGAGCCGCAGGAGGGGCCGATTTTTATACTCGGGTGACACCTGATCTTGCCAGCCACTCACTGCAGGGGGGTGGTATAGGGCTGGAACATCACAGGAGGAAGTTGTAATTCCTTCCCTGTCTTTCTATTGGCCAGAAAAGCGCGCTAACGTCTCAGAGATGAAAGTGAAAGTAACCCGAACATCGCGTGGTACTCGTTACGAGTAACGAGCATCTCGAACACGCTAATACTCGAACGAGTATCAAGCTCGGACGAGTACGTTTGCTCATCTCTAATAATGAGATATATGAGATAGATAAATATTAGATAGATACTGTAGATAAATAGATAGATATTAGATAGATACTGTAGATAGATAGATAGATACTGTAGATAAATAGATAGATATTAGATAGATACTGTAGATAGATAGATATTAGATAGATATATACTATAGATAGATAATGAGATATATATGAGATAGATAGATAGATAAATATTAGATAGATAGATACTATACATAGATAATGAGATTTATATGAGATAGATAGATAGATAGATAGATAATGAGATATATATGAAATAGATAAATATTAGATAGATACTGTAGATAGATAGATAAATATTAGATAGATAGATACTGTAAATAGATAGATAAAATAGATAGATAATGAATGAGATATATATGAGATAGATAGATAAATAGATACTGTAGATAAATATATATTAGATAGATACTGTAGATAGATAGATAATAATGAGATATATGAGATAGATAAATATTAGATAGATACTGTAGATAAATAGATAGATATTAGATAGATACTGTAGATAGATAGATACTGTAGATAAATAGATAGATATTAGATAGATACTGTAGATAGATAGATAGATAGATAGATAGATAGATAGATAGATAGATAGATAGATAGATAGATAGATAGATAGATAGATAGATAGATAGATAGATAGATAATAGTCAGGGTAGTTGGGTCCAGACCCAAAGAGTTGCTTTAACTGGGTTGCACCAAAAAGTGGCAAATAACACTGCGAGGAATGCCACAAAATACGTTATGGATGAAAACACCATTATACAAACGCATATAATGACATATTCACTGTTTATATTATTTTTTGCTATTTTGTGTAACTACGAGTACTTCGGGGCATTTGAGGCAAGTTTATTTGTTGACTTCCACAGTTACAAGAACAATCGTATGTGAAATATCCTGGGACTTGGTGTATTCTGTGTTTATGCCATGAAAGTCCAATTGATGCGACTCACCTGTCAACTCTATTGACTTCTATAGGACTTATGGAAACACCATTGTAAATAAATCACCAAATTTATCATCGATAAAGAAAAATCTATGAAGCTGAAAAGTTTTGTGGAAGTAACTTGTGAGGAAAGTAGGAAATATACCTACTCTGACATCAGTCTGTCCCTGCTGACAGGACAGTGAGATTGATTTGTTCTTGCTGTTTGTGGGAACAAACCACATGTGCTTTGCTTTTGTACCGCCTGAGGTTTGGCTTAACTCTTTCCAAGGTAAATACTTTACTCGGCATCTTTAGCGTTCCTTTGCTCAGAGTCCAACATGAGCGCAGTCCCAAGAGATACTGTACATGCTGGTGACCAATGTCTTGGTCAGAAGCGGTGTTGTGTCTCCTTAAGGAGAGCACCCAAAAAAGTGTGTGGAGACACCTAGGGGGTGAGTGGGTCAGGGGATGGTATTGTCTCTCCCTAAGGAGAGCACCCGGAAGGGGTGTGAGGACCCCTAAAAGATGAGTAAGGGGACTTTATCAGGCAATGCTTCTTTGGGAAATTTATGCAAAGTCTCCTTACTCATCTTTTAGGTGTCTCCACATCTCTTCTGGGTGCTTTCCTTGGGGAGAGACTATATCATCCCCTGATCCACTCACCCCCTAGATGTCTCCACACACTTTTTTGGGTGCTCTCTAGAGATGAGCGAACGTACTCGTCCGAGCTTGATGCTCGTTCGAGTATTGGCATGTTCGAGATGCTCGTTACTAGAGGCGAGCACCACGCGATGTTTGAGTTTCTTTCACTTTCATCTCTGAGACGTTAGCGCGCTTTTCTGGCCAATAGAAAGACAGGGAAGGCATTACAACTCCCCCCTGCGACGTTCAAGCCCTATACCACCCCCCTGCAGTGAGTGGCTGGCGAGATCAGGTGCCACAGATGCATTCTGACATAGCTCAAGGAAAATGCTGCTGATGCTGGAGCTGCTATAGGAAGAGTGGGCTTTTCCAAAAAAATTTGGGGAAAAACAAATATTTGGGCAGCCTGTGACCGTCCTGACTGTACTGCGTCTCTGCTGGGGGTAGTAGTCCTAATTAATACGCAGCCAGCTAAGTGTTACAGCAGGCTTGCGCAAAATTCTTTCCTGGCTCTGCGTTCCCCGTTACATCATTGCTGTCATCCTGTCCAGAGGGAAACAGTCTGCACTGCAGTAATTTTACATAGTTTAGGGCCAGTAGTGCTGAGGCAGGGACAGTGAGAAACGTGAAAGACATATACTGTCTATATAGGCAGTGGGCTTTCCCAAAAAAATTTGGGAAAAAAAAAAATATTTGGGCTGTCTGTGACCGTCCTGACTGTACTGCGTCTCTGCTGGGGGTAGTAGTCCTAATTAATACGCAGCCAGCTAAGTGTTACAGCAGGCTTGCGCAAAATTCTTTCCTGGCTCTGCGTTCCCCGTTACATCATTGCTGTCATCCTGTCCAGAGGGAAACAGTCTGCACTGCAGTAATTTTACATAGTTTAGGGCCAGTAGTGCTGAGGCAGGGACAGTGAAAAATGTGAAAGACATATACTGTCTATAGAGGCAGTGAGCTTTTCCAAAAAAATTTGGGAAAAAAAAAATATTTGGGCTGCCTGTGACTGTCCTGACTGTACTGCGTCTCTGCTGGGGGTAGTAGTCCTAATTAATACGCAGCCAGCTAAGTGTTACAGCGAGCTTGCGCAAAATTCTTTCCTGGCTCTGCTGTGCGTTCCGTAAGCGAAGTCAGCCTCCAACCACAGGCCAATAAGCGGCACATTTAATTACAGCATTCTGTTTCTGCACTACTGGTAATACACCATGCTGAGGGGTAGGGGGAAGCCTAGAGGACGTGGACGCGGGTGAGGGCGCGGAGGCCCAAGTCAGGGTGTGGGCACAGGCCGAGCTCCTGATCCAGGTGTATCGCAGCCGACTGCTGCGGGATTAGGAGAAAGGCACGTTTCTGGCGTCCCCACATTCATCTCACAATTAATGGGTCCACGAGGTAGACCTTTATTAGAAAATGAGCAGCGTGAGCAGGTCCTGTCGTGGATGGCAGAAAGTGCATCCAGCAATCTATCGACCACCCAGAGTTCTGTGCCGTCCACTGCTGCAACTCTGAATCCTCTGGCTGCTGCTCCTCCTTCCTCCCAGCCTCCTCACTCCATTACAATGACACATTCTGAGGAGCAGGGAGACTCCCAGGAACTGTACCCGGGCCCCTGCCCAGAATGGGCAGCAATGGTTCCTCTCCCACCGGAGGAGTTTGTTGTGACCGATGCCCAACTTTTGGAAAGTTCCCGGGGTCCGGGGGATGAGGCTGGGGACTTCCGGCAACTGTCTCAAGAGCTTTCAGTGGGTGAGGAGGACGATGACGATGAGACACAGTTGTTTATCACACAGGTAGTAGTAATTGGAGAAAGCCCGAGGGAGGAGCGCACAGAGGATTCGGAGGAAGAGCAGCAGGACGATTAGGTGACTGACCCCACCTGGTTTGCTAAGCCTACTGAGGACAGGTCTTCAGAGGGGGAGGCAAGTGCAGCAGCAGGGCAGGTTGGAAGAGCCAGTGCGGTGGCCAGGGTTAGAGGCAGGGCCAGACCAAATAATCCACCAACTGTTTCCCAAAGCGCCCGCTCGCGCCATGCCACCCTGCCGAGGCCGAGGTGCTCAAAGGTCTGGCAGTTTTTCACTGAGAGTGCAGACGACCAACGAACAGTGGTGTGCAACCTTTGTCGCGCCAAGATCAGTTGGGGAGCCACCACCACCAGCCTCAGCACCACCAGCATGCGCAGACATATGATGGCCAAGCACCCCACAAGGTGGGACGAAGGCCGTTCACCGCCTCTGGTTTGCACCACTGCCTCTCCCCCTGTGCCCCAACCTGCCACTGAGATCCAACCCCCCTCTCAGGACACAGGCACTACCGTCTCCTGGCCTGCACCCACATCCTCACCTCCGCTGTCCTCGGTCCCATCCACCAATGTCTCTCAGCGCAGCGTCCAGCCGTCGCTAGCGCAAGTGTTTAAGCGCAAGCGCAAGTACGCCGCCATGCACCCGCACGCTCAAGCGTTAAACTTGCACATAGCCAAATTGATCAGCTTGGAGATGCTGCCGTATAGGCTTGTGGAAACGGAGGCTTTCAAAAGCATGATGGCGGCGGCGGCCCCGCGCTACTCAGTTCCCAGCCGCCACTACTTTTCCCGATGTGCCGTCCCAGCCCTGCACCCCCACGTCTCCCGCAACATTGTACGCGCCCTCACCACTTAACAACGGACACGTGGACAAGCACAGGCGGGCAGGGCCACTATATCTCCCTGATGGCACATTGGGTGAATTTAGTGGAGGCTGGGACAGAGTCAGAGCCTGGGACCGCTCATGTCCTACCCACCCCCAGAATTGCGGGCCCCAGCTCGGTGGTGGTATCTGCGGCGGTGTATGCTTCCTCCACTAAACCACCCTCCTCCTCCTCCTACGCAACCTCTGTCTCGCAATCAAGATATGTCAGCAGCAGCACGTCGCCAGCAGTCGGTGTCGCGCAGCGTGGCAGCACAGCGGTGGGCAAGTGTCAGCAGGCCGTGCTGAAACTACTCAGCTTAGGAGAGAAGAGGCAGACGGCCCACGAACTGCTGCAGGGTCTGACAGAGCAGACCAACCGCTGGCTTGCGCCGCTGAGCCTCCAACCGGGCATGGTCGTGTGTGACAATGGCAGTAACCTGGTGGCGGCTCTGCAGCTTGGCAGCCTCACGCACGTGCCATGCCAGGCCCACGTCTTTAATTTGGTGGTTCAGCGCTTTCTGAAAAGCTACCCACACTTGTCAGACCTGCTCGGAAAGGTGCGCCGGCTCTGTGCACATTTCCGCAAGTCCCACACGGACGCTGCCACCCTGCGCACCCTGCAACATCGGTTTCATCTGCCAGTGCGCCGACTGCTGTGCGACGTGCCCACACGGTGGAACTCTACGCTCCACATGTTGGCCAGGCTCTATGAGCAGCGTAGAGCTATTGTGGAATACCAACTCCAACATGGGCGGCGCAGTGGGAGTCAGCCTCCTCAATTCTTTACAGAAGAGTGGGCCTGGTTAGCAGACATCTGCCAGGTCCTTGGAAACTTTGAGGAGTCTACCCAGATGGTGAGCGGCGATGCTGCAATCATTAGCGTCACCATTCCTCTGCTATGCCTCTTGAGAAGTTCCCTGCAAAGCATAAAGGCAGACGCTTTGCGCTTGGAAACGGAGGCGGGGGAAGACAGTATGTCGCTGGATAGTCAGAGCACCCTCCTGTCTATATCTCAGCGCGTTGGAGGAGGAGGAGGAGGAGGTGGAGGAGCATGAGGAGGAGGGGGAAGAGACAGCTTGGCCCACTGCTGAGGGTACCCATGCTGCTTGCCTGTCATCCTTTCAGCGTGTATGGCCTTAGGAGGAGGAGGAGAAGGAGGAGGAGGAGGAGGATCTTGAAAGTGATCTTCCTAGTGTGGACAGCCATGTGTTGCGTACAAGTACCCTGGCACACATGGCTGACTTCATGTTAGGATGCCTTTCTCATGACCCATGCGTTACACGCATTCTGGCCACTACGGATTACTGGGTGTACACACTGCTCGACCCACGGTATAAGGAGAACCTTTCCACTCTCATACCCGAAGAGGAAAGGGGTTCGAGAGTGATGCTATACCACAGGACCCTGGCGGACAAGCTGATGGTAAAATTCCCATCCGACAGCGCTAGTGGCAGAAGGCGCAGTTCCGAGGGCCAGGTAGCAGGGGAGGCGCGGAGATCGGCAGCATGTACAGCACAGGCAGGGGAACACTCTCTAAGGCCTTTGACAGCTTTCTGGCTCCCCAGCAAGACTGTGTCACCGCTCCCCAGTCAAGGCTGAGTCGGCGGGAGCACTGTAAAAGGATGGTGAGGGAGTACGTAGCTAATCGCACGACCGTCCTCCGTGACGCCTCTGCCCCCTACAACTACTGGGTGTCGAAGCTGGACACGTGGCCTGAACTCGCGCTCTATGCCCTGGAGGTGCTTGCTTGTCCTGCGGCTAACGTCTTGTCAGAGAGGGTGTTTAGTGTGGCTGGGGGAATCATCACGGATAAGCGTACCCGCCTGTCAACCGACAGTGCCAACAGGCTTACACTCATAAAGATGAACAAAGCCTGGATTTCCCCAGACTTTTCTTCTCCACCAGCGGACAGCAGCGATACCTAAACAATACATAGGCTGCACCCGCGGATGGAAGCATCGTTCTCTATCACCATCAAAAACGGGGACCTTTTAGCTTCATCAATCTGTGTATTATATTCATCCACCTCCTCTAGCTCCTCCTCCTGAAACCTCACGTAATCACACCGAACGGGCAATTTTTCTTAGGCCCACAAGGCCCAGTCATATAACTTTTGTAAACAATGTTTATACGTTTCAATTCTCTATTAAATAAAGCATTGAAACTTGCACCTGAACCAATTTTTATTTTAACTGGACTGCCTACAGGCCTAGTTACAAATTAAGCCACATTAACCAAAGCGATTAATGGGCTTCACCTGCCCTCTTGGTTGGGCATGGGCAATTTTTCTGAAGTACATTTGTACTGTTGGTACACCAATTTGTTGGGGCCCTCGCCTACAGTGTAATCCTAGTAATTTTTAGCCCACCTGCATTAAAGCTGACGTTACCTCAGCTGTGCTGGGCACTGCAGTGGGATATATTTATGTACCGCCGGTGGGTTCCAGGGAGCCACCCATGCTGTGGGTCCACAGGGAGTTGTAACTGCATGTGTCCACTTCTAAAGAACCCCAGTCTGACTGGGGCATGCAGTGTGGGCTGAAGCCCACCTGCATTTAACATGACATTACCTCAGCTGTGATGGGCAATGCAATGGGATATATTTATGTACCGCCGGTGGTTTCCTGCCACCCACCCATGCTGTCGGTCCACAGGGAGTTGTAACTGCATGTGTCCACTTCTAAAGAACCCCAGTCTGACTGGGGCATGCAGTGTGGGCCGAAGCCCACCTGCATTTAACATGACATTACATCAGCTGTGCTGGGCACTGCAATGGGATATATTTATGTACCACCGGTGGGTTCCAGGTAGCCACCCATGCTGTGGGTCCACAGGGAGTTGTAACTGTATGTGTCCACTTCTAAAGAACCCCAGTCTGACTGGGGCATGCAGTGTGGGCCGAAGCCCACCTGCATTTAACATGACATTACCTCAGCTGTGATGGGCAATGTAATGGGATATATTTATGTACCGCCGGTGGCTTCCTGGCACCCACCCATGTTGTCGGTCCACACGGAGTTGTAACTGCATGTGTCCACTTCTAAAGAACCCCAGTCTGACTGGGGCATGCAGTGTGGGCCGAAGCCCACCTGCATTTAACATGACATTACATCAGCTGTGCTGGGCACTGCAATGGGATATATTTATGTACCGCCGGTGGGTTCCAGGGAGCCACCCATGCTGTGGGTGCACACGGAATTCCCATTGCGGAGTTGTACCTGCCTGTGACTATTTATAAAAAACCGCAGTCTGACTGGGGCATGCAGACACGTTAACAGAATGAATAGTGTGTGGCACATAGGTTCCCCATTGCTATGCCCACGTATGCAGCTCCTGATGGCGGTGGCACAGGATTATATTTCTCATTGCTTCTGTACAGCATTGTGGGCTATCGCCCTGCCCCTTTTAAAGAGGGTCGCTGCCTAGCCGTGCCAACCCTCTGCAGTGTGTGCCTGCGGTTCCTCCTCATGGCAGACGCACTTATAAATAGACATGAGGGTGGTGTGGCATGAGGGCAGCTGAAGGCTGTGCAGGGACAATTTGGTGTGCGCTGTGGACACTGGGTCGTGCAGGGGGGGGGGGTTGGGCAGCATGTAACCCAGGAGAAGTGGCAGCGGAGTGTCATGCAGGCAGTGATTGTGCTTTGTTGGAGGTAGTGTGGTGCTTAGCTAAGGTATGCATTGCTAATGAGGGTTTTTCAGAAGTAAAAATTGTTGGGAGGGGGGGGGCCCACTCTTGCCGCTATTGTGGCTTACTAGTGGGACCTGGGAACTTGAGATGCAGCCCAACCTGTAGCCCCTCGCCTGCCCTATCCGTTTCTGTGTCGTTCCCATCACTTTCTTGAATTGCCCAGATTTTCACAAATGGAAACCTTAGCGAGCATCGGCGATATACAAAAATGCTCGGGTCGCCCATTGACTTCAATGGGGTTCGTTACTCAAAACGAACCCTCGAGCATCGCAAAAATTTCGTCCCGAGTAACGAGCACCCGAGCATTTTAGTGCTCGCTCATCTCTAGTGCTTTCCTTAAGGAGACAACAGTGCTTCTGACCTATGTCATAGGCCCCTCACAGACTAAGCCAGAAGCCTGCTGCACACTGATGAGGGGTAATCACCCTACAACAGTCTGTCTGTGCATGGTTTTCTGGCTTAGTTTCTTATTATCAATCAATGATAAGAATTATAAAGTCACTTTGATCTGAGAGAATGCTGCCATCCAATAGATGGCGCTATAGAGGTATTTTTCCATCTTTCTTATTTGACCAATGTCTGTGACCTGCTTCACCTTCATCACATTTTGCAATCGCAAAAATAAAACTTAAAGGGGTTCTCTCACTTCTAACTTTTTTCAGACAGCTCCTTACATTATGCAGTGGCCCAAGTTGGTACTGCAAGCCGAGTCCAATTCACTTCAATAGGACTCAGCCTGCAGTACCAATTTAGACCACTGTACAATGTAATGAGCTGTTCGAAAACAGCTGAAGCGGGAGAACCCCATTAAATAAAAAGGAGAAACAATTGATCAAGCGATCATTAAACAGAGTTATCCACTTTTTAGACAAAAAATGTTGAAGATGCCCAAAAACAATTAACATCGTAACCGCAATGATCACTCACTCAACAGTCCTCTTGGGCTGTACAAACTATAGAGCCTGTAGACAGCTATATCCGTCAGTCTCATAGAGTTTGAAGGAGCAGCAGCATATATGCTGCACTGCCACTCTATTCAGTTGGGGATATGGGACCCCGTTCTCTCTTGATCAGTGGGGGTCCTAGCAGTCAGATATTCACAAATCACACACTTGTAACCTATCCTGTGGATAGGTGAAAAGTTTTAACTCTGGGAATAACTTTTTAAGTCTCTTATATAACTAGGATTGTGGGTAAGGGTGGGCGATGGAGGCATTTTGCTGTTGCTGTGATGGAAGCTCTGTCTGGTAATGGTTCTTTACCAAATGGTGAGAACTCTTACCTGTTTAACCCCTTTGCTCTCTGCCCTCCAGTGCTGGGGGATGTATGAAGCAGGCCAGGAAGCCGAGCCCGCTCCATACCCAGCAGGTGACAGCTGTATTAAAGAGCTAATGCCCACTATCAACAGTAACAATCTGTGCTAGCACCAGTCGCTGCTGTTTAACTCCTTAGAAGTCGGGCAGGTGCTGATGGTTGCATGGCAGACTGGGACCTAGTGAAGGCCCTGCCATGAAATCAAGCCTATTAAAGGGGTTGTCCCGCGCCGAAACGGGTTTTTTTTTTTTTCAATAGCCCCCCCTTTCGGCGCGAGACAAACCCGATGCAGGGGTTAAAAAAGAAAACCGGGAAGTGCTTACCTGAATCCCCGCGCTCCGGTGACTTCTTACTTACCTGGTGAAGATGGCCGCCGGGATCTTCATGCTCGGTGGACCGCAGGTCTTCTGTGCGGTCCATTGCCGATTCCAGCCTCCTGATTGGCTGGAATCGGCACGTGCCGGGGCGGAGCTACAAGGAGCAGCTCTCCGGCACGAGCGGCCCCATTCAGAAAAGAAGAAGACCGGACTGCGCAAGCGCGTCTAATCGGGCGATTAGACGCTGAAAATTAGACGGCACCATGGAGACGAGGACGCTAGCAACGGAACAGGTAAGTGAATAACTTCTGTATGGCTCATAATTAATGGACAATGTACATTACAAAGTGCATTAATATGGCCATACAGAAGTGTATACCCCCACTTTGTTTCGCGGGACAACCCCTTTAAGCCCTGCCTGATTGAGCATTATCAAAGCCCTTTCAGTCCTTATCTCTACTCTCCTGCACTTTTTATCAGCTAATTTATGACCAGAACAAAAATAAGCTTTGGTGGTCATGAATTAGTTGATAAGAATGTTCAGGGAAGGAGAGAGAATAGTAAAACTCAACTCAGTACAGGCTCACTGTCTGATATGCTTTTAAGATTTGGACTGCAGTTTCTATATACAGAGATATGCAGAAGTTGCAGAAGACAAACTGTGCAAAATTATTAATCAATCTCTATTGCGAAGATGGCTGCTAGCCAAAAATACATATATTTAGGCAAAAAAATAAACCGTCCCCAAAAGGTGTCCAGAGCTTCTACGTTTTCTGTATGTAATATGCAGTATATGAAGAAGTCACTTCTCTTCTTACTAAGGGCAAAACACTTTAAAACTGGAAGTGAGAGAAGAATTTCCAATGCTGCCTTAAGCAAATAATGTGAATAGTCTGAAAAGCTGTGACACATTACTGTAATCCACCATATCTCCGTCCTAACATAATTAATTAACTTCCAAATTAAGAACATGCAAGGAAACGAAACTGAGTCATGAGGGGAGACACCACATAGAGAGACATCACATGTCTCAATCCTTTTACTTCACATATAATGTAGAAAATAAGCAAGAAGTCACCAAAGATGGGAGAAAAAGTAACCAAGGATATACTGTAAGTACTGTTTCACTTGAACCACTTCAGGACCGCCGAATGACTATAAGTGTCCTCCGGTCGTAAAGTGTGTATGTAGTAAGCTTGGGAGCAGAGTTCACTCCGTACTTGGCGGCTATCCACTTTTAATATTTCACAGGCGCCGATAACTGCTAAATCTGATCGCGGCAGTTAACTGTTGCACAAAGATGACTGCATGTCTAAACAGTCATCAGGAAGGGGGCGGATCCCTTCCTGCACCCCATCGGAATCCCCTAATGCATGATCAGAGTGTGTTGATGGGTTAGTGTGGAAGCCTGAGTCTATTAAAGGTGCCACGGGCTGCAACACATAAATGACTATGAAACGCTGCCGAAGACAGAGCATGAAAGGCAACATTAAAAAATTTCTATATCCTGCAATACTGAAGTACTGCAGTATATAGTACATTTGAACAAATAATTGCAAGTTCAATTCTCCTTTAGGGACTAAATAGGGTGGTTATGTGAGCGGTTGTTCATCAGTACTTTGCACCTGTTATAAACTCCTCCATTTAGCAGTTAGGCTCCCTGTCCACGGTCGAGGCGGAATATCGCTAGCGATATTCCGCCGCGGGGAAGGAGGGTGGAACACTGACAGGTTTCCGAGATAAGCCTATCTAATAGATAGGCTCACTGTGGAGAATCGCGGCAATCGCAGCATGCCGCGATTTAAATCCCGGAAGCGGATTCAAATCTAAATCCCGAGAGCTATGATTCTCCGCTCATGGGCGTCAGTGCTCCGCTTTCCATAGTAACCCTAAGGAAAGCTTTACAAAGCGTGATCCGCAGGCAATTTATCACAAGCGGATCATCGCCCGTAGACAGGCAGCCTTAGTCTATCTGCATCTCATGGGAGGTGGTGAGCTTGCCTTCCTATCCATGTCCTATTAGTACTTTGGTAAGTAAATATGGTCATACTTTCATTAATTTCTTTGCAATTCTCCTGTAGGGACTAAATAAAAGTGTAAAAAATGATTTAAAAACATTTTTTTAACAGTTAAAAAAAATTTAAAGTTTAAAAAAAATGTTTTATTTTCCTATAAAAACTATGCAATTAAAAAAACACATATTTGGTATCACTGTGTACATAAAAGCCTGAACTATTAAACATCACAATATTTGTCCCATACAAAAAAGGAATGTCAGAATTGCAATTTTTGTGGGCATGGAGGCTCTAGTACCCCGTTGTACTGCCTCTAGCATTGATGGAAGATGTGATACAGGTGGGCATGGAGGCTCTAGTGCACTGTTGTACTGCCTCTAGCATCGATGGAAGATGTGATACAGGTGGGCATGGAGGCTCTAGTGCACTGTTGGGCTACTTTTAGCTTGGATACAAGATGTGATATGGGGGGCATGGAATCTCTAGTACCCTGTTGTACCACCTCTAGTTTGGATACAAGATGTGATATGGGGGGCATGGAATCTCTAGTACCCTGTTGTACCACCTCTAGCTTGAATACAGGATGTGATATGGGCAGACATGGAGGCTCTCGTACCCTTTTGGGCCGCCACTAGTTTGGATGCAAGATGTGATACAGGCGGGCATGGAGGCTCTTGTACCCTATTGTACCGTCTCTAGTTTGGATGCAAAATGTGATACAGGCGGGCATGGAGGCTCTAGTACCCTGTTGTACCACCTCTAGCTTGTATACAAGATGTGATATGGGTGGGCATGGAGGCTCTAGTACCCTGTTGTACCGCCTCTAGATTGGATACAATATGTGATACGGGTAGACATGGGGGCTCTAGTACCCTGTTGGGCCGCCACTACTTTGGATGCAAGATGTGATACGGGCTGGCATGGAGGCATACGGGTTCTGTATGGTATCCTGCAGTATATCGCTCCACATTTCCTGTAACTGAGCCTCTAGATCGTGCAAATTTATAGGCTGTCAAGGTTGGTGTCCCAGTCAGTCCCATACATGTTCTATTAGCGATAAATATAGGGACCGTGCAGCCATGGAAGTGTGACAATGTTGTGGGGACATACCTGTGACCCCCATGTGTGTGCGGCCGAGCATTATCCTGCTGGAAAATGCCTCTTGGAAGCCGCCATGAGAGGAACACATGTGGCTGCAGGACTTCCTGAACATATCGCTGAGCGGTTATTGTCCCTTGTACCACTATTAGGGGTGACCGACTGTCGAACGTGATGGGTCCCGTCCCCCCCTAGACCATCACACCAGCAGTGGGGGCAATGTGCCGCTCCACAGCAAAGGCAGGATTAAGGCATTCACCACTAACACAGCGTATTAGCACATGAACAAGGTTTGAAGAAGAGCATAATCAGCGTGTTGCGCGTATCTGCGCATATTACTGTAATTTTTGTGCATTTAAGGCCAGTTCACACACACACGTGACACTCCCTTTCCGTGGCATTTAATAGCTATGGAAGCCAAATAAGGTCCAGCTGTCTTCTTTTTCCTGCAGTTTGTGCAGTGTCACATCCTTCCCCTTGCATATTTTCGCACTCCCATAGACGTCTATGGCAATTTTGCTGCACAAAACACAGGCAAATAGAGCATGAATTATTTTTTAATGTGCGCATACAAAATGTGCTCGCAAAACAAGGGTGACCCCATTGAAATCAATAGCTTCTATTCTCTGTGTCTAGCACGCAAATACCTGCGCCAACATGGCCGTGTGACGTTGCCTTGTGGTTAACACAGAGGGGAATATATGTCTAGCAGAGTTTAAAAAGCTGGCGAAGGGGAAGTGATTCCCCTCATTCAGGCGCAACTACTCACCGTACCGCCGAGCGTAAATGTGCCCACACTCGTCTGAATCCACCCTCAGCCCTAATACTTGGGACAAATACGCCCATGTGAGTGCGCCCATAGTCTCATCTTATAATTGCACACCTGAGTGACCCTAATCCAAAAATTGGATATTAACAGTTTGGATAAAAGCTTCATGTCTGGACCCGCCAAGTCTGTCATCTCCTGATTCACAAGATGAGTAAGCGTTACACAAGAGGATTGTTCTTCACTAGGGCTCGGCTCAGTACATGCTTGCTAGCAAGTGACGTGGCATTTCGGAGATATTGGTAGGATTCAGAGGAGGTCATGGGCATCATATCAAAAGGATGATTTGGAAACTCTTAAATCCTGCTTTGCAACCATAAGGGTAAATACATAGATAGTACTGTTGCATGGAGAATCTGCAATGGATTGCAGCACAACACATGTGGATGAGCCTCCATAACAAATCTTATGTATTTACTACCGGGGTATGAAACATTTTCTGCACGGAAATTGACATCAGGTGTGGAGTCTTAAATTCATAGTAGTTAATGACTGATTTGGAGCGGACACAGATTTGCTGCAGATATTCCCCATTGAATTCAATGGGAAGCAAGAAATCTGCAGGTAAACCCTATTGCTACAGTTATTGCTGTGGATCATGCCTCTTAGCCACGTGCGATAGCGATATCGCTGCCATGTACACACGATGTGTAGCGTCAGTGATGCTTTTTTTCTTGGGAAAAATGTAGCATTGCGTCGCTGTTATCCGCGTTTTTCTCGTGCGGATTTTATAGCGAAAAAGTTTATAGAAGTTTTTAATGTTAAAATTGCATCGCACAAAAATTGCAAGTTCATGCGATGCGCTGCAATAAACAATGAGGCTCCATAGGAAAACATGGGCTACAAAACATTACAAATCGTGGCTGTATAGAGTATACCGCGATTTTAAATTCTCGCAATGTAGCAAGCTACAAAACATCGCTCGTGTCGAGGAACCCATAGGAAACCATGGGCTTCCCATATATGCAATTTGCAGCGATGTCGCATCACTACAAAACTGTTCGAAGTCCGCGTGAAACCAGCCTAAAATAACCTCTTTACTCAAAATGCTGCTTCTACGGATGCCGCAGCTACAGTGGAAAAGTGCGGTATTTAAAAAAAAAAAAAGACAATGTGAATGACCCCCGGAGGTCGTACATGACGTCATGGAGGACAAAGATGGTAAAAAAAATAGTTACAAAAATAAGTTGAACCCCTTCCCGCTCCAGGACGTACATTTACATCCTGGAGCATCGGGGTATGTATGCAGAGAGGTCACGGGGCGACCTCTCTGCATACAGCGCGGGCGTCAGCTGTTTACTACACCGGACATCCACGGGCAATAGCCGCGATCAGCCGTTCGTGGCTATTAACTCTTTAAATGCCGCTGTCAGCATTCTGACAGTGGCATTTAAAGCCCCCGAACAGCATTCGAGGGTCCCATACAGCCCCCCCCCCCGTGCGGTGAGATTGGGGGAGACGTGCAGGTGTCATGGCTGCCGGGGGCCTTCTGAAAGGTCCCAGGGCTGCCTTGAGAGACTGCCTATCAAGCCATCCCCGTGGGGTGGCTTGATAGACTGCCTGTCAGAATGCAGTATGACGTAATGCTATTGCATTACGTCATACTGCAGGGGCGATGAAAGTATCGCATATTGTAGTCTCCCACGGGGACTTTAAAGTAAAGTAAAAAAAAGAGCAATAAAGTTTTTTTTTAATTGTAAAAAAAAAAAGTAATAAAAGTTTAAATCACCCTCCTTTTGCCATTTCTATAATTAAAAAGTCTAAATCATAAAATAAAAATACATATTTGGTATCGCCGCGTCAGTAAAAGTCCGATCTATCAAAGTAGTGCATTATTTACCTCGCACGGTGAATGTCGTCCGAAAAAAAAAATAAAGACCGCTAGAAATGCACTTTTTCAGTCACCCTGTCTCCCAGAAAAAACGCAATAAAAAGCGATCAAAAAGTTGCATGTATTCCAAATTAGTACTAACGGAAACTACGGGACATTCTGCAAAAACTGAGCCATCGCTGAACTACGTTGACGGAAAAATTAAAAAGTTATCGCACGCACAAAATGACTGCAGAAAATAATTGAAAAAAATTAAATGTCTTTGAAAAAAAAAAGAGGAGTATAGTAAAAAAAAAAACTATACAAGTTTGGTATCGTTGTAATCGTACTGAACAATAGAGTAAAGTTATCATGTCGCTTTTGTTGCAGTTGGTGCGCCGTAGAAATAAGATGCACTGAAAGAAGTCAGAATGTCGTTTTTTTTTCATTTTACTCCACTTAGAATTTTTTAAAAGTTTTTCAGTACATTATATGATACATTAAATGGCACCATTGAAAAATACAACTCGTCCCACAAAAAACCTCAAACAGCAACGTTGATGGATAAATAAAGGAGTTATGATTTTTTTATGGGGGGGGGAGGGAAAAACGAAAAAAGGGAAAAAAGGGGCTGCGTCATGAAGAGGTTAAAAATAAAAATATATATATGAAAAAAACAATCCACTGCCGACGCCAACCTAAACCGTCGCCATATGCGCCCTGTGATCCGAAACGATCCAAATTAGATATCAAAACGTCCAAAATAAATCTATAGGGTGAATCACATGGCCATATTTTTCACAGACGTTTTTCAAAAACGCAGCGTAAACTATTTTTTGCGTATTCGCCTCAACATTTGTATTCTTTTCTCTTGGGCAAATGCGGATCAGTATTTACCTAATAGAATATAATAAAAGTATGCTGATAAATATGGATTAAAAATTGATGCAGACGGATATAATATCTCCTGAAACACGTCCGTAATATGGATCTGAATTACATATATTTTTTTATATGCTCATATGAAACCGGCCTAAAACAGAAAAAAACCTTAATATAAAGGGATCAGGAGGCGATATAGCATTAGCATGTACACCCCGCTCAGAGCGGTGGCTTTTCCATAAGATTCCATGCTACCTGGAATGACCTCTTTGGCGTGGAATAACTATCTGCTGTCCAGTTCCCAGGCTCTCTAGTGATAAATGATGGCCAATAATAATATTTGTTAACCCTTAGGGCTTATTTACACGGGCGAGCGCGATATCAGGCCGAGAAACTATTATTGCATGAATAAGCCCTTATGGTGCATTCGCACGACCGTACGCGTATATTGGTCCGGAAATATGCAGTGTATTCATGGGTTAAAATATGCTGAAACTTTGTGTTTCTGCCTTATGGCATTTTTTCCCACGCGTAAATATGTAACGTATTTGCGCACGTAATAAAAACACGCATTAAGAGCGGATTAAGACGAACGTATTTGCAGAGGCATTTCTGTACATGAAAATCTCGCCCGTATAATGCGACAAAGTGATGCTTTCAAATTCAATAGATTTTTTCATAAGAACGTGTTTTTCCACACAATCTTCGTCCGAGAAAAGAGAGGACCTGCCCTATCTTTGTCCGTGTTACGCAAAAAAAGCTGCCATAGACTTCTATGGCATGTCAAAAATAGGGAAGGGGTTACCCAGCGTACAACAGAGGGAAAAGAAGACAGCTTCTCCAATTAGGCATTTAATTGCCATTCTATTTCACAGGATGGTGTAACGTGCCAGAGCGCAGGAGTATGCAGATAACCGCGGGAAGACAGGCACCGCCTGATCTATGTTTTGACTCAGATTTCTCGTCCATTAATACTACATGTGCAATAAAAGATAGGACTTGCCCTATCTTTCTCAGGGCTTATTCAGATGGGCGTATATCAGTCGGGTTTTCACGCCTGGCCGATATATGCTGCCCCTCTGCAGGGGGAGGAGTGTACTGAACTCCCGTCCCCTCTCTGCCCCTCGCCACTGTTTGCAATGGGAGGGGCGGGGCAGAACTTAGGCCGCCTGCACACGGGCGGAAATCCCGCGGCGGGATTTCCTGTGGGATTTCCGCCACTGAAAGCCTGCATAGGAGTGCATTACAATACGCACTCCTATGCAGACGGCCACGGTTTGGCCGCGCGAAATCTTGCGCGGCAAACAAACCGCGGCATGTCCTATTTTTGTGCGGGGCTCGCAGAGCCTCACACAGAAACGTCACTCACCCGGCCGCCGGCTCCGGTCGGCGCATGCGCCGGCAGCCCGGCAGCCGGCACATGAAAGAGCGGGGGCCGCCGGGTGCAGGTGAGTACGCGCTCGTCTCTGCAGGCGCTCGGGTCGGGTCCCGCGGCGAGAAATCAATGGTTTCATAATTCTGCGTTTTCACTCACTCTCGCATCGCACAAAAATCGTGTCATTTTATCGCCAATGTGAGGGCGCCCTAAGGAAAAATGATTGTGGAAAACTCCTTCAATAATGAAAACTTGGAGTAGTTTTAACCCCTAATATCTGCTAAACCCACTTATTTCCAGCATGTTTTCCAGCTGTCAGTAAGCAGACACATTCATGTAAAATTAATGATTACTTGACTTACTGCGCAGATTTCAGCATCTACAAAGTCATGTGAATTTTGCAACACTCTGTAAATGAAACACTGGTTAAGTCAGGGAACATTTTTGCCATTATTGTAAAAGTTCTCATCCCATTTTGGCATATGTAGTGTTGAACAATGTGTACCTAATGATACGAGCTGAATGTTCAAGGCAGTGCAGAGTTTTTCAGGAAATGTGCATTGTGTAATTATTGGGTGACTAATTGCATGTGATAGTTGTGATAGTAGAAGGATGTCTGAAGGCAGGAAGCCGGCCAGATTCAGACAACTCTAGCCATTAGAATTAAAATGACATTTTTGTAATATGTATGTCAGACTGATGGATGGAAGGTCTGAACAGGAGTGTAGTGGAGAAATAGGCTGGAGTCAAGGCTGTCGGTACAGGTGCAGTAATGAGGTCCAGGCAAAATGTTAGGGCAAGAGTAGGCAATAATGACGTCCAGAGTACAGAGCCGAGGTCAGGGAGCACAGAAGTTAGAACAGTGAGGCAAGGGTCAGAAAGTGGGGCTTTATCATAAATGGCAGAATGAGACCAATTGCTTAGGCATCCACCCTAGGTTGGGGATGCCTAATATAGGCGGTGCAGGGACAGGATCAGAGAAGGAGTAGAGAGAGTGCATGAGAGTATTGTAACACGTCCATAATATGGATATGTAATACAGACATGCTGCAGATGAAATGTCATCCATATTACATCAGTATTTGATCTGGATTTACTTACATTGGGTTTATTTTCTATTGTGCAAGTATGAATCTTTTTTTTGCCCAACAGAAAATAACAGCAATGACTGTATAGACGATAACCTGTATCCTCCCCTCAGTCTCCTGCGCTCAGTACAATGTTCTGGAGCACAGGAGACAGTTTAGGTTCTATACAGACCTCCCGTCATCCAGCGACAGGAAGTGGGGCCACAGAGGAGAAACTCTCATACACACAGGATGGAATGGCTGCAGAATGTCTGCAGCGGACGTTCTGCAACAGATCTACAACTGAAAGTCTGCATCAAAACTTGCAACATTTGGTGCGGATTTTGACACAGTTTTAAAAGTGGATTTTGTAGCGAATTCTCCCTCTAATTGAAAAGAGGTGGATTTCACAGTGTATCAGGCTGATTCACACAAGTCACAAGTGTATATTGGCCACCGTTTTCACAGCCAGCCGATATACACTACCATCTGAGCTGTCTTCCCCCTTCCCTCACCGGCTCTCTGCCTCTCTCTTCCCCTCCAGCTGTTTGCAATGAGAGGAGGTGGAATGTGGCTGAGCTAAGCTCCACCCCCTCCCATTGCTGGCTGCAGACAAGGGGTGGGGAGGGGTGGGAGCTAAGCTCCACCCCAATCCTGCCACCTCCCATTGTAAACAACCGAAAGGGAGGAGAGAGGCAGAGAGCCAATGAGGGAGAGGGAAGGGGAAGACAGCTCAGATGGTAGCATATTTCGGCCGTCCGTGAAAACGGACGATATATACACACCTGTGAATAAACCATATCTATTGCAAAAACTGACATGCTGTGGATTTAAATTCCACATCGAATGTCAATTTCTGCACAGGTTTTTGCAGATTTTTTCTGCAGCATATAGACAAGATTTTGAAAATCTCATCCACTTGCTGGCTACTGTGAATGCTGCGGATTTTCTAACCAAAGGCTCCGCATGGAAAATCCACAGCAAATCCATACTCCTAGGCCACACAGGTACAGAGGGTGTAGAGAAATGGAAGGAAAAAAAGGTAGAACAACCCCAGTGGAGAGGAAACGGGAAAAAAAACTTTAAGTAGGGAGCTAAATTGCTGCCTCAAAATGACGTTATACCCAAAGGGTAAACATGTAGAACAACAGGTGAGGAGAAGGAAAAATGTATTTTCTGGAAGAGTGAATGTGGCGCAACCTTCAAATGTGATAACAATACTTGAGATTAGGTATTTTGCCAAAAATATCTCAGTTTATTATTAAAACCAGCTTCTATGCACGTTTTTGAGGTATGGGAACCTCTTCCTCAGCACTTGCTGGGGTTACACATCTAAAATGCAATATGTGTATCTGACACAGATTTCTTTTTGGCAAAATACCTAATCTCAAGTATTTTTACCATATTTGAAGGTCACATTCACCCTTCCAGAAAATACGTTTTCTCCCCCTCAGCAAAGGTACAGAGGGGACACAATTACTGTGTTTAATATGCAGATACCTGTTTATTGAAGACTAGCAGCATGCAGTCACCCATGGGGGGGTTGTGGTGTTACAAACTGCTCAGGGATGCCACATGGTCATCGTTGAAGAACAGCATTTGTATAAACTACTGTGTTTCCCCGAAAATAAGACAGTGTCATATTAATTTTTGTTCAAAAAGGTTTAACTTTTTTACATGTATAGCTGCCTGGACACTATTTAAAATGACTTTTTTAATTAACTGTTAGCAGGGCTTAATTTTGGAGTAGGGCTTATATTTCAAGCATCCTCAAAAAGCCTGAAAAATCATTTTGCATCCTCAAAAATTCTGGAAAATCATGCTATGTCTTAATTTCAGGGTATGTCTTATTTTCAGGGAAACAGGGTATATATGATGTAATGTATGATAACGGTGGTTTTACATCTGCGGTGGGGGTTTTGGTTTCCTTCTCCATTCGGTGAGCAGAAAAGGGGAATCCCTGAGGCCGAATTGCTCCGTCTTGGGACAAACCGAACAGCAGCAGACGGACCCCATTGACTATAATGGGGTCTATTCGCTCTCTGCTCAGCTTTATCCCTGCACAGTTTTTTCTTCCTGTGATTTGTGCCACATCCACAACGGAGTCTCCAACCTGAGTTTTTAATGCAGATATGAAACCGGCCTAAATTGTCTCTGTCCATATTATATCTGTATATGCTATAGACGCAATGTCCGAAAATATTATTTGATGGAAAGAGTAGTAGATGCTCGGAACAAACTTTCAGCAGATGTGGTGGGAAAATCAACAATAATGCATGTAAGCATGTCTGGAGGAAATAACATAAGGGCAGACTAGACGGAGCGTGTGGTTTGTCTCCCCCTCAATCTTCTATATTTCTACAAACATCAAAGACGGACCCTAATGACAAAGCAGATGGGTTTTCAGCCCTTGTTTTTGTGACTTCTTAGCACATTCCTCATAGGACACGCAGGGCCACCAAATGTTTCAGATGTACTTTTCCCAGCGTTACTCAGTGCTGCCACCTAGTGTACGTTCACACTGGTTATTACTTGTTTGCAAACGACCATGTGACAGAAATCGTCTAAGTACTGTCACTTGACGAGAGAAATCCACACATTTGGATCAATGTCAGCCAGAAAATTTGAGCTACATGAACCTAAATAGTTGGAATCTGTATTTTGTTATTGCAGCCTATTGGGCCGGCTTCACACGGCCATATTTGCACACCAGAAATTTGCATGCGTAATATGCAATGAATAGAATTATTGGGTAACGCAAATAAAAAAAAACACAGCATGCTATATTTTGCTGCGCATAAGTCAATGCGGCTGTGCAATTGCATATGGAATATGCTGGGAGATGGATGAAAAACTGCGTAATTGCGCACGAAAGAAAAGACATCTTCAATTTATTGCACTGATTAGCCATTTCAATGGCTGGGAGCATGGGGTCTTTTTTTGGCGCACGCAATGCATATACAGTAAAATATGCTGATGCGCGTGCAAAAAAAGCAATGTTCATTTCGCAAAAAATCCATCACTCATGCGTGCAAATGCGCACATGCTCATGTGACGCCGCTCCTAATGAAGGTTAAGTGGGCTATTTCCAATACAAGGACCATTAATGTAAAATCTACACTCTGCAGATAAACTAAATAAAGATAAGGTACAGTTCTAGAAAATTGTATAACAGCTGATAGAATAAGCTCATTCATTTAGTCTTCATTAGTTTAGGCTTCATTCCCATCTGTGTCGGAGCCTCCAGCACAGATCAAACACAAAATGCTAGACAAAAACAATGCCGCATGCTGCACTTGTTTGCCCATGAAAATGCCAGAGGGCTGGATTGGTATAGTCAATGGGATTCATCTGGCATGTTCCATTTTTTTAGTTCCCATGATGAAGCAGAAAACCGGAATGCCAAACACTGCTATGAATCCAGCCTTAGATGACAACATTTAGTGTTTGATATTACATGACATCACATGAGCGTAGGCGCTTTTGCGCACGCCCGAGCCCTGCATTTTTGCATTCTATGGGGACCTTTGGTGCGCAAAAATGCAGAAAAATAGAACACGCTCTATAGGGTTTTTTTGCATGACTGAAATGTGCGCATAGAATTCGGAAGTGTGCATGAATGCGTGGAAATCAATGGGTTCTGTTCTCTAGGTATTGAGTGCACAAACCTTGTGCATGCAAATTTGTTTGTGTGAAGCTGGGCTGAGACAGGATACACACTTCATTCATTCATTACATTGGGTGGGAGTATTTGAAACATTCTGCCCAGTATATACAGACTAAAGGCTCATTCACCCAGGGAGCTAGGCGCGCAAAAATCACTCACTTAGAAAACACGTGGCTATTAGACCCAATGGTTTCCTATGGGAGCGTTCAGATTCCCATAGGAAACCATTGGTTCTTATAGCTGAATGTTTTTGAAGCACGTGATTTTTGTGCGCCTAGCACCCCGTGTGAACGAGGCCTTATGCATCAGTATTCCTATACTGCTGTATGTCAGGCATGCACATCCGCTGAACAAAAACATATATCATGCGTTCTTTGCAAACAGTTGTATCGAGAAGTGTAGTCAACCATACTTTTCAATGCAGTTGTTGCAAAGGTATAGCCATGAATGAATTTTTGAGCCGATCGAGTCCCTATCTTATTTAGCATATTTTAAACCTTTCACACGGGACGCTGCTGCGTAAATTAAAAAAAAACACGCTGAAGCGATGGCAAGCAACGATCAGCAGAAATGTTCAGAATGGCATTACAATGCCTAACTAGGGCAGCTGTCTTATTTTCCCAGCATTGTATGCAGAATAACTCCCCCCCCCCCTCTCTTTTTTCCAGCTGCCATAGAAGTCTATGGGAGCTTACTGCGTATCACAGTCAGGGCTCTTTCACATGAGCGTATATCGGCGACCATTTTCACGACCGGCCAATATACGCTACCATCTCATGTATGATCACATGGCCATATTCCAACAGCGTAAAAGCCCCCATCTGGGCCAATATAGCGTTGAGCTTTCACACCAGGCCAAAAAGATAATCCTGGAACTATCATGCATTGGCTGCTGCATGAGCTCCTATGGGAGCCTATGTCAGTGGCCAGAGAAGGGAGGTGGGAGGGAGTTTAGCAGCGTGATTGCTAAACTTGCTCCCTCTTCTCTTCTCCTCTCTCCTCCCCTCTGGCTGTTTGCAATGGAAGGGTGCGGAGCTTAGCTTCCCCCCACCCCCTCCTATTGCTGGCTGTGGACAAGGGACGGTAAGGGGGCGTGTGCTTAGCTCCGCCCCATTCAGCCCGCTTCCACTGCAAATAGCTGGAGGAAAGGAGAGAGGAGGTGAACTAGCGAGGAGGAGGGAAGGGGAGGCAACGGCATTGCGGCCTCAGCGTATATATGTGCTGGGGGCCGTGCCATCTGAACGGGTGCACAAATGTTAGATTTCTGTGCCCATTCGCACACTTCTATGGCGCCGGCAGGCACCCCAGAAACTCCTATGTCCGTGTGAAAGAGATCTGAAAGATAGGGCAAGACCGTATAAAATATATGGCCGAAAAAGATCGAGTAAGTCTTATTTCTTCTCATGCAAATATTTTGCACAGAAAAAAACCACATTCATCTGTATAAAGCCATTGAAATCCAATGCTTCACATAGTCATGTTTTATGTGCAAGTTTTTTACACGCCAAAATGCCCACACAAATATGGTCGTCTAAGCCCTAAATCTGACTGGTGAGCGACTCATGCAGTTTAATCTACAGTACCCCGTTCATATAAAACATGGCTGGACTATTGCATAGAACAAACACTTGTATCTTTTGTGTTACCCCTACTTCCTCAAAGTTTGTAAACTCCTGCAGGTAGCCCCCCTTCCCACTCCTATTGTTCATATAGTTTATTTTGTACATTCCTGTTCCCTCTGACTCGTAAAGTGCTGCGGAATATGTTGGCGCTACATAACTAAAGAATATTGTTATTACTAGTAGTGCAGGCATATAATCCACTGCTTTATAGACACTGCCTCTCCCCAGCCCCAGGCCGTTACCTGATCTGCCCTCTACTGTTGGAACATTAAGATCAGCATTGCAAACATCTTTCCAGATGATGGCGAGGTCATGTAGACTAACACATAGGATAAGTAAATAACAAGCCAGAGAAAACAGAGAATACTGAGATAATAAAATGTAGCATTCCTATTATTCGCACAAACCTATTTTTTTGTGTGTCCTTATAAATGTAGGTTTAAAGTAAAATATGGTGAAAAACATTGTTTTGTGGGAAAGAACATACTATAATGAATATCAATTAGAGAGTTATATCCAAGATGAACGGACAGTTCTGAAATAAAACTTTTTAAGACTTTTTGAAAGAATGGCAAGGGGGGACATGATCGAAACTTTCCAATATATAAAGGGTGTAAAAACGGTCGAGGAAGGAAGTTTTTAATAAGAAAATGAACACTATAACAAAGGGGGACAATCTGAGGTTAGTTCGGGGAAAATCAGAAACAACATCAGGAGATATTATATTACTGAACCAGTAGTAGATGGTTGGAACAAACTTTCTGCAGACGCGGTTAGAAAATCAACAGTAAGTGAATATAAGCATGTCTGGGATGAACATAGGTCTATGCAAAGAGAAAGATACAAAGGGAATAATATAAGGACAGACTAGATAGACCCGAGGGTCTTCATCTGCTGCCAAGCTTTTGTTTCTATGTATAACACATTGGGAGACATTACCTGTAGCAAATATCCCGTCTATGAGAGATTGAGACAAAGTTGCAAAACTTTCTTAGACCAAAAAGTGACATCCAGAAGAACAATATCAACCTGCAACCACCCATTTCATACAATACTTTTCCCTTCTGGAAACATAGTTGCAAGGTAGACCCCAGCCGGCATACTCAGCTATACAGATTAAAGGAATTCCTGCCATAACTTCTGTAGATTAAACTGAGATCTGCTTACCATAGACTGAGTTCCAGGGTAGACAGCAGCAGCTTCAGCTCTATATATCCCTGTGTGTTATCTAAGTCCACACAGATCCAAAGAAAGTTTGCCAATCCTCCACATGTCAGCTCCTCGTCTCTCATCTCATGCGGAGCTACATGTATTTAAATTCAGGTGCCTG
Source organism: Eleutherodactylus coqui (assembly GCF_035609145.1). NCBI lineage: Eukaryota > Metazoa > Chordata > Amphibia > Anura > Eleutherodactylidae > Eleutherodactylus > Eleutherodactylus coqui. The sequence continues at coordinate 214,834,550 of NC_089840.1, read as the reverse complement.
TATTCTAATGCTAAGTACTTTCTCTCCAGCCCCCTGAACTAATCTTGCCAATGCAACGCAATGGTGTCCCCGCTCATAATTCACTAGAATCAGGTTACATGATGTTTTTTTTTTTTCTTTTTCTTCAGTTTCCTAACTCCATCACATTTTCTTCCTCTACAAACCTGCTTGCCCTGTTCTTTGTCCTATGTGTCTGCTGCTTGGTAATAGGCAATCCATGGACTGTACATACATAGAAACTGGATTTATAGTACTTTTCTCTAAGGACTAAAGATTTTTAGAAAACAGAAACTAAACATTTCGAACAAGGGGCGCAATCTGAGATTAGTTGGGTGAAGATCAGGAGCAACGTCAATTGGAAATGCTTGGAACAAGCTTACAGCAGATGTGGTTGGAAAATCAACAGTAAATGAATTTAAAGGGGTTGTGCCATGAAAAGAAGATGATCTGTGGGGTTCTAAACACTAGGACATCCAACTATTATAAGAATGGAGATCCTGAAGGTCCCCAAATGAATGAGGTGGCAGTTGAGCATGTATGGTGCAGCTCAGTATATCTCAACTGGACTGACGGAGATAGCAGAGCAGTTGAACGCAGGCTTATCAAACAGTCCCATTCAAAAGGATAGAACAGTGTTGAGTATGTACAACCATTGCTTCATTCAAGGACCTTCGGGACCCTATTCTTGTGCTCACCAAGGGTCCCAAGAGTCAGACACCCAATGATCAACTAGTTATCCTCTCTAGGTGGGACAACTTCTTTAAACATACTGTATATCCTAAGATAAAAATTAAAAGGTAATGAATAATATAATGGCAGACAAGGTGGAGCACGGCTTTTCTTTCTGCTATCAGTCTTCAATGCTGCTATGGGTATTGTTACACAGGATGACTGTGGGGTCACTGAAGCTCGAACAACAGTCGAACCAACAACTATCACTCCTGTGCTATTACACAGGAGCAATAGTCGTTCAGTGAATGGAGGCAGAGCACGTCAGAGATCTCTTCCCACCACTTGCCTCCATTCGCTGTGAACAGGCAGTCATTCAAAGATGAATGAATGGCTGTTTATACTGTGTGAAAAGTCGTTCAATAGTTGTTTAGTTTCGGTGAGCTGAAATGAAGTGACTGATGACTAATGAACGATTTCTCGCTCAGTACCCTGTCGGGATGAGAGCTTTACTGTAGTAAATAGAGATGAGCGAGCACCAAAATGCTCGAGTGCTCGTTACTCGAGTCGAACTTTCAGTGATGCTCGAGAGTTCGTTTCGAGTAACGAACCCCATTGAAGTCAATGGGCGACTCGAGCATTTTTGTATATGACTTGTGCTCCGCTAAGGTTTTCATTTGTGAAAATCTTAGCAAATCACCAAAGTCATGTAAAAAACACAGAAATGGATAGGGCAGGCGAGGAGCAACATGCAGGGCTGCATTTCGGGCTCCGAGGTCTCACTATTAAGCCACAATAGTGGCAAGAGTGAGACCCCCCCCGCACTGTCAGCATAAAGATCGTTCTCCTCTGCCACAGCTGTAACAGCTGTGGCAGAGAAGAACGATGTTAGCCCATTGAATTCAATAGAGACGGCAATACAGCCGGCTCCATTGAAAGCAATGGGCTGCCGGCGAGCACGGGATGAATTTTCGGGAAGGGCTTAAAAATATAAGCCCTTACCTGAAAATCATCCTAAAATGTGTAAAACTAAAAAAAAAATTATGTCAGCATTAAGATCGTTCAGGAGAAGAACGATGTTTGCCCATTGAATTCAATGGAGCCGGCAATACAGCCAGCTCCATTGAATACTACTCAGAGCAGTTCAGGAGAACTGCCGGCCGGCCGCGGCTGAACTCCGGCTGCAGCGGAAAGGTGAGTATACATTTTTTTTAAATTTTTACACATTTTAGGATGATTTTCAGGTAAGGGCTTATATTTTTAAGCCCTTCCCGAAAATTCATCCCGCGCTCGCCGGCAGCCCATTGCTTTCAATGGAGCCGGCTGTATTGCCGGCTCCATTGAATTCAATGGTCAGTGCTTGTTTAATCGAGACGAGTACCGCGTGGTGCTCGTCTCGAGTAATGAGCATCGTGAGCACCCTAATACTCGAACAAGCATCAAGCTCGGACGAGTATGCTCGCTCATCTCTAGTAGTAAATATCCACCTTATGAGACATTTTTTTTATGTGGCTGAGAAATATTTTTAACACTTTATCATATTAAAAAATAACACCCAGAATGTTTGTTTTTAGTATTTTAATAACAATACGGAGAAATGGTAAGAGATTTTAGGGAAGAGAATTCTTAATTCTTTCCTTATGATCCATTATACAACATTCCATAGAGAAGTACAGAACAACTGGTCAACAAATCCCCCCCCCCCACCACCCGAGAAAAATATTGTTAACCCCTACCAATCCAATTTTGGATTCAGGGTTTCCTAAAAGGCTTTCTCTTTTTGCTGTTATACAATGGTGCCATCTGCTGGTTAAAGCCAGTGTGTGTGCGCCAGAGAGGCTCAGACAGAGGAGTGGCTTGCGATAGACGGTAAGAATACCCTGTTGAACGTCTTCTGACATTGGAGCTGTACAAGCTTCATTAAGAATGTAGGAAGACATCAGACAGTGGCTTGGAAAGGGTTAATCAGTAGGTGCATAGTTTGCCTATATTTAGTTATATACTTTTATTTTACAACTTTTCTATAACTTTTTACCACTTTTACATTTATATCAGTGTTCCTAATTTTCTTAGGCCCTGCTCACATGGTGAAAAATCCATGTCAAATCCATGCCCCATTGGTTTTAATTGGAATCCACAGTCTATACTACGTGGATTAATTTTTGCATGCACATTTGAAATCCATATATGGAGAAAAATACTGACATGTCACATCTTGATGCAGATTCTGCACCGGTTCCACGCAAAAATCCATATTGGGATTTCCATACATGGATTTTCCAATTGAAAAGGGCTAAATCCACGTGCAGAACTGCGGTCATACAATTGCCTAGCTGTGGTTGTTAGAGGCGTAATCTGTGCTGAAAAATCCATATTGGATTCTACCATGTAAACATACCTTTAAAAAAGCAACAGAGTTTATGTGGTAGAACCCTTGAGTCCATCATGGTGGAAAGCTCGTCTACGTAGATGTTGCATACTTACAGTATATCATTTTCATAAATATGACTTAAAACTGATCCCCTAATCTTCCCCAGAGATGTTATTTTTTTGTCAGCAGATCTTACTGTTTTTGGTGCGATCTGCCAGCAAATGCCTGTTAGTTCACAGTTAACACCATTGATATTAGTAAGATTTCATTGTCTTGCCATGCAACATCCCTACAAGCATTCTGCTCACCCAAGCTGGCAACTCCGGTCTAGCAGCAGCTGTGCAGAGTCTGTGACTGCTGACCTCTGACCCCCTCATGTCTGTGTGCCCCACCGTGTATACAGCGCAGATGTTGAGGGGAGGGATCAGCAGTCACAGACTCAGCAGCAGCCTCCACGGGACTGAAGATGCATGCTGGGTGAGTGGAATGCCTGTAGGGGTGCAAACCCAGCCAGAGGCCAAAAGGGGGTCACTTACTACTGGGACCACAATGAGGATCACTCACTTCTGGGGCCACTATCGGGGTCACTATTATTACTGGGGTCCCTATGGGGGTCAGTATTACTGCTGGAATGGCTTTAAGGGTTACTATTATTACTGGGGCCATTATGAGGGTCCTTATTACTACTGGGCCACTATGGGGGACCCTTTCACAACTACACGTCCGGCATCACAACACAACTGGAAAAGGAGGCGTTAGTGGTTGTCAAAGGCCGTACATGTAATGGGCGCCATAAGACTAAATGTCCTTCCGCCAAGTGCCTGGAAAAGGTTCCAACAAAAACAGAGGCCTGTAACAATGGTGCCACCAGTCTCTAGATGGTGGACAACAAAACAATTGGTCACGCTTGTAAGACGATCAGTGATGAAGGTTAGGGTGAACTTTTCATGACAAATATGACCTAACATGGGGCAGCATAGAGCACATGGTATACAGTAGGCTTACTGCCTGATGTACTATGGCACAATTGGAGCAGTTCTACATTGTGGGCTATAATAGCTTGCCTTAGACTGTATGATAATGCAGGTATTATGTCAAGTTAGTAAAGACAAAAGAAGTGGGAGGATAATAGAAAAGGCATTGTAAGCTTGTAAGGAAACTCTCATGAAAATGAATGGTAAAGGCTTGGACACCGGTGACCTTATTTCTCTGAATACCAAGAACCTACTGTTCTGCCCCTGAGGCTATGCTCTCCCTGCTGATTTAAAACCCATATAGTTAGCATATCCTAAAGTCACTTGGGGAATATCAATGATGCCAACTATGCTGGGAAATGACTAATAATGTGATGCATGTCATGTGTTAACAGTACGCAACTACTTAATATGAAATTAAAATTAAATATTATATATATTTTTTTACAGGGGGTGGACATAAATATGTAAACACCGTAAGAAATGCATGAGAGCTTTCCTGCCAGATTTGTGTTTACTTCACCTCTTGCCTTGCTCTGGGTGGTTTGGGGAGCCTCGATGAATAGAGCTTTGTTGCTCGGGCAGATATTCACAACTGCCCAACAGCATCTGTGTCCTATTACCTTCATCGGTCTCTACATGTTTTACTGAAATATGATTTGTAATCCTATGTAACTTAAAGCATGCATTTCGTACAGTGTTCCCATATTTCTGTACATATACAGTATGTGCCTTTGGCGAGGAGAATATATCTTGGGTGAAGATCTGCAGATACTGGGCTAAAAGAATTGCTTTGAAAAATATTCAATCCTTCATTTTTTTCTAATTGCCTGGTCCCTGATTTTGGAGATTCCAAATAATTTTTATATGCAAGCTGTACGTCTACTATTTTGAGGCTATGTCTTAAAGGGGTATTTCAGGCATTTACTATTGATGATCTGTCCTCATCAATAGTTGATCAGTGGGGGTCGCCGCTTTGGGATCCCCAAGATCAGCTGATCTCTGGCCGCTGTCAGTGCAGCAAAGCCAGATGTCTGCATCACTGGTCAGGGATGAAAGTGTAATAGACAGTTTCACTCCCATTGAAATCAATGAGAGCGATGTCTTCTATTTCTCTTCTGGTTCCTCATTGCGGTCAGAGCCAGAAGTGTAATTTCAATGGGAGTCAAGCCTTCTATTATACTTTCACACCTGTCTACTAATGCACACGTCTAGTCCCACTGCACTTGCCAAAGGATCAGCTGATTAGTGCGGATCCTGAGCAGCAGATCAACAGTAAATGGCCAGAATACCTTTGAAAGGGTTGTCCAAGAGATTTTTTTTTCTAAATGTAGCAAATGTTATGAAATAAAAAAAAGGAAACAACACTCACCACATCGATCCAGCACTGCTCCAGCACCACTAGTTTAGTCTTCCATGACAAGCTGGTGGCCATTATGTTGCAGTTGCATTGCACCACATTTGTATACAGTCACTATTTGATCACATATGATCATATCCCTGCATAGGCCTAGTCTAAAGGGTAACATCAAAAAAGTACAAGGCACCAAGGCTGTAATACCAATCAATCCCCAAATGCCTATAGTTTGAAATATTGCCTGGACGACACATCGATTTTTGGCAATGCAATCATGAAGAGTATACAACTATAAAATATATTGATTGGCTGACCAGCACTAACCAAGTAGTAATTTTCTTACAATTCAAAAAGAATGATGTAGGAGTAAAGCTGATCTATTCATACATATATTGGCATACAACATTCGAAATGATATGAAGACATAGGAGAACTCTTCAAGCTTTTATTGCACCTTACAGATGTTCAATGTTGGTGCCGTTGACGACGCTAGACAGACTTAAACAAGACATCTACATTGCAGTAGAATTGATGCTGGCATGCGTCTGCGCAGAACTGAACAACCAACTTGACATCTGTATTGTCATCGATGGTGCCCACGTCGAAAATCTATGAGGTGCAATAAGCACTTGAGGAGTTCATCTATCTATTCATATCAATCAGGCTGTTGTATATCAGTTCATTATGAATAAACCAGCTTTACTTTTGCATGATTTTTTAATCACCCTGTATTTATTATGTAAAAAGAGTACCTGCACTTTCACACTAGAGCGCTCATCCTCCATTGGCCATTTTCAGCTCCTTCGGGAAGCTGAAGACGACCCCATATAGCTGTGCTCTGTCAACCGTTTTCGGCTCTTTCCAACGGCTGAAGACGACTCCATGTAGCCCCATACAATACTTATATAGCGCTATACAAGGCTGTCTTCAGCTGCCAGAAGGAGCCGAAAATGGCTGACGGAGCACGAGTGCTGCAGTGTGAATGTACTTTTTAAAGGAATACTATACCCAAGATATATCATTTTCATGTTACATTGTAAGCTTACCCATGGGATATATGTATACACACATCAGTCCTGATAACTTCATATGATATGACTGTTGGTCACAACCCCACCTTATTATTACTGTTGATGGAGTTTGAACACTACATTAGCTCTGTCCCTTTAATTTCATCCTACATGTGGTGTATGACATCCACTACATAGTTGCTGCAGAATGTTCATCATTTTCATAAATTTCATAATGACATTTTCATTGCGTGGCTAGTACTAATATATATTCTTTGTGCTAGTTTCTTAGGACACATTCAGTACCTTCCCGTTGCAAAATACACGGTGCAAGAAAACACAGGACCGCTATCCAACACCACTATTTATGTGTTGTGGAAATGTCTAGTGGGCCATAGCACAACGTGTCCAGTCCTCGGGTCCTGTACCTGACTATAATTCAATAACATGTCAGGCGAAAGAAACCTGAAACATATGAATTGTGTGTTTGGGGGGGGATGCATTTGAAGTACATATTTTGTGACGCTAATACGTCTATATAATATATACTGAAATACCCTGTGCTGCAGTTTATAGTGTAGATACTTAATAAAAATTCAACAGATGCTGTGGACTAGTTAATCAAACATGAATATGTGTCTGTTTGCTTTGTGTCCATCCACATAAACAACATAAACCCTTAGACCGCATGCACACGGGTGGGTCGAATTCCACATGCGGAATCCCGCAGCGGAATTGGACCCTGGTAGTAGTGGCGTCCGCGTGTACCTCCTTTCATTTTCTTCTTTCTGTACTGTGGGTGGTCCACATGGATTTTTATTTTTTTTTTAAACTTCTGCTTTTCCCATGGAATCCACAGTCCATCCGCGATTGACTTCAATGGAAGCCGTCCGTGCGGAATCCGCAGGAAAATGGAACATGCTGCGATTTTTCATCCGTGAGCGGAAACCACAATTGTTTACGGCTCGTGTGCATGAAGAATAATGTTTGTATTGCATGCTATGGGTGGTATTTGCTGCCAAATCTGGAGGCGGTCGCCTGCTGCAGATTCCGCAATTTAAATACACCCATGTGTAATCACCATTAGGGCTCTTTTACACAAGCATACCGATTTTTAATCGGCTGTGTCACGGCCACAGCGCGATCGAAAATTGTGTGAATGGGGACGCAAATCTGCCATTTCTGCGCCCGTTCAGAGCCCGGATTGCCGTCAGCAGGGGGAAACAGTTTAGCACTACTAAACTGCCTCCCCCTCCCACCACCTCATTGACTATCCGCAAGGGAAGGGGAGGGGCGGGGCTAGTGTGCTAAGGTCCCACCCCCTCTCCACCCCTTGATGGCTGCCAGCAACAGGATGGGGCGGGACAGGGTGGGAGCTTAGCAGCTAGCTCCTGCCTCCTCCCATTGTCCCATCCCACCTCCTCCCATTGCAAACTGCGGGTAAGTGGCAGAGAGGAGGGAAGGGGATAGGAGTTTAGCAGGCACGCTGCTAAACTTCCTCCAACCTCCCTTCTCCGGAGGATCTCATAGGTTCCCATAGGAGTCTATGGAAGCCGCCACCATATTCCAGCCAGAAGATCATGAACGATCTTAGCCGGGCAAAATGCGCTGCTCTGCGCTATCTTGGCCAACAGGGCACTTTTTCACCGCGGGAATACGCCTATCTGATCTGATGCATTGTAAACCAATGCATCAGAGGGGCAGCGTAGATCGTCCAGGCGTGAAAACGCGGTTGACATACGTGCGTGTGAATGAAGCCTAAAGGACACAGTCTATTTTGCCCATAAAGACTCAACAAATTTTGGAGGATTTTCATCTCCACTTTTAAAAGCCATAACTGTTTTATTTTTCCTTCTACACAGCCATATGAGGGCTTGTTTTTTGTGTGTCAAACTGTAGTTTTTATTGTTACTATTTTTGGGTATATGTAATGTATTGTAAAATATTAATACATTTTTTTTGGAGGGCAGGGAGAGAAAACACATCAATTCTGGCATAGTTTGTACAGCTTAGGGCTTATTCACACAAGCATATACTGGGCGGTCATGTGATGCACGCGGCGGCGTATACACCGTCGGGCGGGGGAAGACAGACCTTCCCTCGCCAGCTCTCTGCAATGGAAGGAGGTGGGATAGGGCGAGAGCTAGTGTCCTGAGCTCCTGCCGCTCTCCGCTGTTTGAAATGGGAGGGCGGGAAGGGGTGGGGCTTAGCTCCACCCCCATCCTGGCCCTCCCATTGCAAACAGCGGCAAGGACAGAAGAAGAGAAGGACGACGGAGTTTAGCAGTCAAGCTGCTAAACTCCCTCCCACCTTCCTTCTCCTGCAGCTGTCATTGGCTCCCATAGGAGTCAATACAGCTGCCGACATAAAGGCGCCCGACCGATCGGGTGCTTTTACGCTGCGGAGATGCGCCCCTGTGCACTGATGCATTATAAACCAATGCATCAGAGAGGTGGCGTATATCGGCTGGGGTGTGAAAACTGGGCCGATATACGTCAGTGTGAATAAGCCCCTAGGGCCCTTTCACATGGCCGTAGGTGCTTTTATGTGTGCCTGCCAGCGACGTAAAAACATGTCAACGGGCACACAAATCTAATGTTTATGCGCCCGTTCAGACAGCCTGAGCCAACTGCATATAAACCGAGACCGCAATGCCTTACCTTCCCCTCACCAGCTCTCTGCCTCTCTCCTCCCCTCCAGCTGTTTGCAATGGGAGGGGGCAGGATGGGGGCAGAGCTATGCTCCCGCCTCTTGTCCGCAGCCAGCAATGGGGGTGGGGGGAGCTTAGCCCCGCCCCCTCCCATTGCTAGCAGCAGAGAGGAGGAGAGAAGGGGGAGTGAGCTTAGCAGTCACACTGTTAAACTCCCTCCCACCTCCCTTCTCCAGCTGCTCTCATTGGCTCCCATAGGAATCTATGCAGGGGCTTACGTATTCCGGCCAGGAAGATATTTTCAGGACAATCTTTCCTGACCGGCATAAAATCACTGCGGGAATACGCCTGTGTAATCTGATTCCATTTATACGCTCGTGTTAATAAGCCCTTAGGCTGGATCCCAATGGCAGGAGGTGGGATGAGGCAGGAGGTAGTGTGCTAAGCTCCTGCCCATTGTCGCAGCCAGCAATTGGAAAGGGTGGGATGGGGACAGAGCTTAGCTCTGCATCCTCTAGTGCAAGCAGCCAGCAAGGGGCAGAGAAGAGCAGGAAAGGGGGTGGGAGTTTAGCAGTCACACTACTAAACTCCCTCCCACCTCCCCTCTCCAGCAGCTGTCATAGGCTCCCATAGGAGTCTATGTAGCCGGTGGTGGCGTAAAAGCGCTTGGCTCAAATGCACTATCTTGGCCAGCTGGGCACTTTTATGCCGTGGAAATACGGCTAAACCAAAGCATCAGAGGGGCAGCGTATATCAGTTGGGCATGAAAACCCGGGCCGATATATGCTCGTCTTAATCCAGCCATAACCATGCAGCATAAATGAAATGATACATTTTTTTTTCTGTGAGCTGGTACGATTTTGACGATACCAAGATAATTATTATTTCTTTAGGTTTTTCCACTTTTGCACAATACAAACTTTTTTTTTTTACATTGCATGACTATTTTACTTTTTCACGGACGGAGCTCTGTGAGAGCTTTTTTTTGCGTGATCAGCTGTAGTTTTTCTTTATTGTAGCGTTTGCTACGGATATAAAGATATCAAACATATGGTTGTTCTTACACAAACGGGAAAGTGCACGTAAACTGTGGGGCTTTCTTTGTTTTTTGTTTTTTTAAAACACTATTTTTCTTTCTACATTTATTTATGTCCCTGAAGGAAACTTGAACAACAAAAGCTAGGAATGCTATGATAATGCATTGCAATACTTATGCACTGCAATGCATTATCACAATAGCGCTCGCTACTCCTGTGAACCCTTTACATGCCATGATGTACATGGATCAAACAAGGACACACCAATCGAAATGGCTAATTAGTCTAAAGAGTTCCAGTTGTGTTCTTTTTCTACGCGCGTATTTTACACGCATTTGCGCATCCCCATTGACTTCACTGAGGACATTGGGTGAGCAAATGCTCAGGAATATATGGCCTGTCTTTTTTTTTTTGTGTGACCGAAATGTACAGGAAAAATGTGTACATTTAAATATACACATTGAGATCAATCAGGTTAACTCTCTGCTTATTGCGCATGCAAATTTTCTGTGCACAAATACGCCTGTGTGAAAGAGGCCTTAGTAATCTTTTCTAATATTTAGGGCTGCTGCACACAGACATATTGAAAAATACACTCACCTCTGAGCAACTTTTTTGCACAGTGAACGAGAGTACTATGTGCACGTACCTGCGCACAACACTGTGCGTATTTGGGTAGACACCAATAATTCAAATGGTGCGGCAATCACCCTGCTATGATTTAATTGGCTATTTAGCCAAACCAGGTGCCGGTGTGTATGGGTTTGTGCAACGTTTACCCGCTTGTACATATGTGTGCATTCACGCACCTCCCATGATCTCTATGGGGCTCTTTGGTGCGCAAATGCACATAATGCAGAGCTAGTCATATACTTCTGTGCCAGTGAGAACAATGCACTAAAAAAAGACATGAGAATGAACTCCTGGAAATGGGGTCTATTCTCTGTGTATTGCAGGCACGATTTTTCTGTGCGCAAAAATGTACTAAAGTACAGCTGACTGAAGAAGCCCTTAGACAGTGTAAACAGACCATAAAGTACTGAGGCCAGTGAGGGCTTATTCACATGAGCACATATGCGCACACATTGTGCAGAGAACAGAAACCATTGTTTTCAATGGGTTCGTTCACACGACCGCTTATGTGAGCACATTTTGCGTACAAAAAAAATGCAACATGTGCTATTTTTCACGCATTTGTGCACCTAAAGCACCATAGGAATTAATAGGGTGTGCAAATGTGCACACAGTCCCTGAGAAATTGCGCAATAGACTGTGCAGATTCCCGGGGAAATAGATAAGACTGGGCAATAATTCATCTGCCCAGCTTTTTTAATTGAAAGTACAGTTAAAAGTGCACGATAGCGTGACCTATACAGCGCAAAACATTGTGCTATCGTGAGTGCATCTGTGCTTAGGCTCATCTGCAGGAGCCCTGATTGTCTGCAGTCTGCATGTTTGTATGTGGGAACGCCACCGTTGAAGTGATGTGAAGACAGTCTGTCAGCAAGGACTGGGGCGGCAGTGTGAGGACCTGGGGACTGACCGGGTGAGTGCACCTTGTTTTGTTATTTTATTCAAATCACTTTTCCTGATTTTTTTATTTGAAAAAAAAACAAAAAGAAAGTACCGGTAAGCGCAAAGTAGGCACGTCAAAACATTGTGTCTATTGGAACCCATTGTTTCCACAAAAATTGTGCGTCAAAAGATAGGACATAGGCATGATATTTAATGCTGATATTCCTATCATGTCAAAAGATAGTTCTTGTCCTATCTTTTGACGACAAAACGGCAACGGCTCCATAGACTCCTAAGGGAGTCTATGGGAGCCAGCCAGCAAAGGGAGGGGGAGGGAGTTTAGCAGCGGGGAGCGCTGCTAAATAAAGACAGGTGCCTCTAGTGAGGCATTTCATGTCATTTTACATTGTTCTGACAGCTGAGGGATTTCGAGGTTGCAGCGTTAGTGCACTGCAAGACGCCACAGCCAGCTGTGTAAAATCACGAAAAGTAGTCACGACTATTTCTTCGTTCACGCAATTTTAGGGCTTATTTACACAAGCATATATCAGCCGGCATTTTCACGGCTGGCCGATATACGCTTCCATCTGAGCAGTTCCCCCCTTCTCATCGGCTCTCTGCCTCTCTCCTCCCCTCTGACTCTTTGCAATGGGAGTGGCGTGATGGGGGTGGAGCTAAGCTCCCGCCCCCTCCCTGCAGCCAGTAATGGGAGTGGGCGGGACAGAGCAGAGCTCTGCCCCTATCCCACCCCTTCCACTGCAAACGCCGGTGGGGAGGAGAGAGGTAGAGAGCCAGTGAGGGAAGGGGGGGGGGGACTGCTCAGATGGAAGTGTATATCGTCCGGCCGTGAAAACGCCGGCTGATATACACTTGTGTAAATATGCCCTTAAGGTCGGATAGCTGCGTCACGGCAATCGGAGCCCCAAAATGATGTTCGTGTAAAAGAGGCCTTAGGCATTATTTTGATGCTAAGCAGGCTACCCAAAAAATATGACCATTAGAGCCAAAGGTTTCCTATAGATTCCTTCAGATGAACTATTTGTTTGATACGCCAAAAAAATTGGACCACAAAAGATGGCACATAAGCTCCTTATTTCAACAAGTCGAAGGAAAGGTTTTGTCCTGTCCGAGGACTGCAGAACGCAAGAGGCTCCATAGACTACTTAGGCATTTAAAGTGATTAAAAAGTAGTTCTGACGACCGAGGGATATAAGGGCTGTGGTGTTATTTCACTCCAGCCAGCCGTGTGATGGATGGAAAAATTACGAATAATAGCTGCAACCAAGTTGCCTTCCTGTGGTTTACTGCTCCGATGGTCATAATTTGATAGCACGGCTAACATAACATCAAAATAAAGCTTTATTCACACGAGTGTTTTATCGTAGCCATCTGAAGCATTGGATTCCATTGCATTTATTGAGATGGACAATTTTTAGGTCCGGACAGCCACTTTTACGCTGACCGGAATATGCTCAGCCAATCAGACCAGCACTTTCAAGAGGCGGGAATTTTTAAATCCACGGCCAGAAGAAAGTGCTTTAGATCAGTGCTGAAATTGCAGAGAGAAGATGCGCTGGCACCCGGACAGGGCTGCTAGGTGAGTAATGTTTTTTTTTTTTCTACACCTAGGGATAATTTTCAAGGAAGGGCTTATATTTCAAGCCCTTCTCTGAGAATCACTGTGGGGGTCGCCTGCATCCCATTGCTTTCAATGGGGGCGGCCGGCCCCAATGAAAGCAATAAGCACGGAGAACAATCCTCTGCCACAGCTGTGACGGCTGTGGCAAAGGATTCCTTCACCCCTCTATCTTTTGCAGCTGCAAAGATTTTGCGCCTGTAAAAACGGACATGTGAACACTGCATAGAGAACCAATGATTCTATCAGATGAGCTTTTTTTTCCACACATAGGTGCGCACAAAGAAACGCTCGTCTGACTGAGCCCTTAATAGGAAATTCCAAGAAAACCCATTTAAGATTGACATGAGATACCAGATAGGAATGACATCAGACATTGCTACATACAGCTTGGCTGATGTTGCCAAATGAAAAAAAAGACATTGCTGTAAAGCCGTTTCACACGGAACGATTATGGTTCAAAAAATGGTTCAAACAAGCTTATATGAATATCGTTCAGTGTAAACGCAGCCAATGACCAACGATGAACAATAAATCACCCGCTTTTCGTTCATCGTTCAATTTATGCTGACATAAAACCCATCATTGGCTCGTTCACTTATCGTTCGGTTTAAATAACGCTCATTCAGTTGTTATCAGCGAATCTGAAAGACTGAAGGATTCTCGGCAGGCCTAGACGGACCCTTCCCCTCTACTGACACACTGTGCTTCTGCCTACATAGCACGCATGTTGACCCTACACAACCTTGAGTTGATCAGCGCTTTCTGCCGGCAGCGCCCAGCTCCACACCTTCTCCCCTGCAGTGCTGCACACCTGCGCTCTTTTACTGATCGTCATCTTTCCGGTGGTGTTCAGCCCACTTGCTGTCTATTTTTCTACTACATTCATGCTGGCGTATTCACGCAGCATGCCACGCACACTAATTTTGTGCACATAATATGCAGTGAATAGAAGCCATTGACTTCAACAGGTTGTGCGCCGCTACATCCCATGGAAATCAATGGGCGTGCATTAATGCGCACGACATACACAGACAACGTGAGTATGTGCATATACGCATAAAATCAAAGTGATTCTGTGCGCTTCTTTGCGTGTGTGCAAACATGCGGTGCATTTGCGCACATAAAAAATCTATGAAACAGCAAAAAAATGCTGCTGTGAGCGATCTTCAATTGCACAAATTTGTTGCATTCTTGCTTGCCAAAAAATTGTTTATGCCCATTTCTCATACAGATATCACATTCTATACACAACCTTATGTGCAAATACATTCGCCTCAGCACAAGGCTGTTGAGGCTGATTTGTGCATATGTCTGCGCCTTGTACTGTACTGTTTGCGCATGCAGCGCCAGTTCATACGCACACGTCACACCCCTTCTGTGGATTAAAAGGCTATTTACCCTAAGGAGATCCACATGTGTACTTTTTTCATGCATTTGCGCAGTGTTTCACGCATCCCCTTGGGCATTCATGCACCTCTCATAAATTTCTATGGGGGCCTTTACTGCGCAAAACCTATGAAAGATAGAGCAGGTCCAACTTTTTTCCAAGTGCGTAAAATATGTGCGCAAAGCACGCTCATGAGAACGAACCCATCGAAATCACTGGGTTCTATTCTCTGTGTTTTGCGTACGTATATTGCAAAAACATGTGCAAATGCAGTCGCATGAAGAAGTCCTAAAACCTGCAATTTCTATGCGAATGTGATGTGTTTTGTGAGACAATCCCATTGCACTCACATGAGACTCGCATGTAGGGAATAATGGACGAGTTTTCAGCGGTCTCACTGAAAAAGGGAACATACGCCAGTCTTTTCTTCTCACGCCATTGCTGCAAGATCAAAGGCACCTGTGCAAAGAAACCCAGTGGAAACAATGGGTTAATACATCCCACAAGTTTTGTGCGTTATAGCACTCCTGCAATTTTAACGCCCTTGTAAAAAAGCCCTAGATTGTAGCTTTCCTAATTACTTTTTTTTTTTTTGTGGAAACCGACAAAAATGAGCTTTTATCCATTTATATA
Source organism: Eleutherodactylus coqui (assembly GCF_035609145.1). Classification (NCBI taxonomy): domain Eukaryota; kingdom Metazoa; phylum Chordata; class Amphibia; order Anura; family Eleutherodactylidae; genus Eleutherodactylus; species Eleutherodactylus coqui. The sequence goes on along the minus strand of NC_089840.1, from coordinate 214,819,308 downwards.
TTGTTACACATTGGAGAATTAAGACTACTTGGGCTACATTCACACTGGCGAGCACGCTCTCAGGCCGAGACTCACACGAGCGCATTTGCACATGAAAATTTTGCGTGCACAATACGCAAAATTAGAACCCATTTATTTCAATGGCTTCATTCGCAAGCGTGTATTTCGGTTGTGCAAGAAAATACCCAGCCTGCTTTGTTTATATAAAAGAGCACATAATGGCCATTTCAATGGCTGGTAGCATCGGTGCGTAGTTTTTTTGCATACGAAATTGCACATGATTTGCGCATGAAAAAGTACAGTAAAATACGCCAATGCGCGCACAAATACGCACCGCCTTTTTTGCAGAAACGCATGGCAAATATGTGCACTAATACACTTAGGCCTCATGTCCACAGGGAAAAGCAGGCGCCCTATGGATTCTCCATGGAGAATCCGCAGCGGGTCCCTCCTGCCCCGCGGATATGAGCGCTGAAATCAGAATATACTCACCTGCTGCGGACGGTGCAGGTCTTTCCTTCTTCGCGACCGGATCTTCTTACTTGGGCCCAGCGGTTGTGCTCGGCACGCTGGCTGCATGCCGCGCGCATGCGCCAGGCACATCCGCCGGGCCGAAGAAAGAAGTTCCCGGCCGCGAAGGAAGTAAGACACGCATCGCCTGCAGCAGGTGAGTTTAATTCAGGCGCGGGTCTCCTGCGGATCCGGACGGCTTCCATAGGCTTCAATAGAAGCCTGCGGGAGCCGTCCTCGCGGGAGACCCGCACCTAAATGGAGCATGTCCGGATTTTTTCCTGCACGCGGGACCCGCGCCTGCAGGGAAAAATGACATCCGCAGGTATTTAACTACCTGCGGGTGTCTAATGCATCCCTATGGGGCGCGGATCCACGTGCAGGAAAAACGCTGCGGATTTAAAATCTTAATTTGCCCGTGGACATGAGGCCTTACGCTCCTGTGAATCTGGCCTAACTAGGAAATGAACAATTGAACACACTAGGTAATGCGGTCAGAGTTCTGCTACTTGTCCATGACCAAGGCAAGTCAACGACCTCTATGGAGACAATGCTACACATCTACTGCTGTAAACAAAAACTAATGGCGTTTTGGACTTCCAGAGGTAAAATAGATGCAATCTCTGTAATTATGGATGTACTTACCAGTCCTTACAGGTTCTTCATTGAGCTGTAACAAGACAAAAGGATGGACTCACCTCCAGGTGTTGGAGCTTCCTGTTTGCATTGACTTTACATCTAGAGACATGACAGACCTGTTTTTCAGCAGGCTTTAGTAAGTGACATGTAAGGTACCCATGGGGCTGCCATCCTACGGGGCTTTGTTATGTTGTTTTTCAAGTAAAGAGATCATTGTCCAGAAGTTATCTTTTAGCTGTGGATGGAATGGAACATACGAATTTAAGTGCATGTCAATGGTGTTATAGAGGATTCTGCATTCTGTCGCAATATGTTCTGTTTTGGCATCACTAGAAGTTCCGGGTGTGTTTTCTAAGAAAAAAGCACATAATAAAAGGTGTATGTAAAATATATGTACATTTCTTCCATTTAGAAATCTGCATGGTTTTCTATTGAAACATGTCTACACCTCCATGTTGGCCAGCAATTAGTCACAGCGGTTGGGTGTCATGTCATGACCCTAGATGAGATATCATCATAATAGTCACAGTGGTTTGTTGGCATGTCATGACCCTAGATGAGATATCATTATAACAGTTACAGCGGTTGGGTGGCATGTCATGACCCTAGATGAGATATCATCATAATAGTCACAGTGGTTTGTTGGCATGTCATGACCCTAGATGAGATATCATTATAACAGTTACAGCGGTTGGGTGGCATGTCATGACCCTAGATGAGATATCATCATAATAGTCACAGTGGTTTGCTGGCATGTCATGACCCTGGATGAGATATCATCATAATAGTCACAGCGTTTGGGTGACATGTCATGATCCTGATTGAAATATCATCATAATAGTCATTGTGGTTGGTGGCATGTCATGACTCTGGATGAGATATCATCATAATAGTCACAGTGGTTGAGTGGCATGTCATGACCCTGGATGCAATATCATCATAATAGTCACAGTGGTTGGGTGGCATGTCATGACCCTAGATGAGATATCATCATAATAGTCACAGTGGTTTGTTGGCATGTCATGACCCTTGATGTGATATCATCATAATAGTCACAGTGGTTGGGTGGCATGTCATGACCCTGGATGAGATATGATCATAATAGTGACAGCATTTGGGTAACATATCATGACCCTGATTGAGATATACTAATAATAGTCACAGCGGTTGGGTGGCATGTCATGACCCGGGATGCAATATCATCATAATAGTCACAGCGTTTGGGTGACATGTCATGATCCTGATTGAAATATCATCATAATAGTCATTGTGGTTGGGTGACATGTCATGACACTGGATGATATATCATCATAATAGTAACAGTGGTTGGGTGGCATATTATGACTTTGGATGCAATATCATCATAATAGTCACAGCGGTTGGGTGACATGTCATGACCCTGGATGCAATATCATCATAATAGTCACAGCGTTTGGGTGACATGTCATGATCCTGATTGAAATATCATCATAATAGTCATTGTGGTTGGTGGCATGTCATGACTCTGGATGAGATATCATCATAATAGTCACAGTGGTTGGGTGACATGTCATGACACTGGATGATATATCATCATAATAGTAACAGTGGTTGGGTGGCATATCATGACTTTGGATGCAATATCATCATAATAGTCACAGCGGTTGGGTGGCATGTCATGACCCTGTTTGAGATATATTCATAATAGTCACAGCGGTTGGGTGGCATGTCATGGCCCTGGATGCAATATCATCATAACAGTCACAGCGGTTGGGAGGCATGTCATGGCCCTGGATGCAATATCATCATAACAGTCACAGCGGTTGGGTGGCATGTCATGGCCCTGAATGAGATATCATTATAATAGTCACAGTGGTTTGGTGGCATGTCATGACCATTGATGAGATATCATGATAATAGTCTCAGTGGTTGGGTGGCATGTCATGACCCTGGATGAGATCTCCCCATGCAGGGTTTTCCATAGAGGGCAATTTCATTCACGCATGACTGTAGCGAAAAGTTTAGTATTTGTAAATTTTAAGCCTATAGAGCTGTGACTCTCAACGGGGGTGTCGTGAGAACCTGTAAGGAGTGCCGCAATGCTCAATTCAGGGAGAAGTCAGCCGCCATAAACTCTTCCCCTTCCCCTCCTCTATAGTACTTGCTGAGTTAAGAAGTGATAGACGAAAGTTCTACCCACAGCCGCCAGAACTGCGTTTGGTAGCTCTCCCTCATGCAGGTCAGACATGGTGCAGTGTCCCAGAGTCCCTCCGTCCCAGGCTCTATGGGTATATCAGTGATGTAAAGAAACAGCACAAAAAATAATACAAATAATATGTAATATAATATATGACAAAATGCATTTCTATTATTGAGTCTTACATTCTTAGTAACATTTGAAAGATTCACTTTAACCCCTTAAGGACCAGTGTGCTTCAGTCCTAAAGGATCAGGCATTTTTTAATGATTTTACCCATGTGGTGGTTTTATGGTTTTCCTTTTCTTCAGCTACCAAATGGTTTTTTTGCTGCATTTTTCCCCTTGCGCCATGTAGGGCTATTTTTTAATATCTTTTTTCACTAACTTTTTTTCAGTTTTTTTTAGTTTTATTAGGGGTAAAAAGCTAAACAAAAGTGTTTTTTTTTTTTAACATTTATAGTTGTTTATTTTAAAAATTGGTATATCTGTGCTAAAACAAAGTACAGGATTGGGTTCCTCATTTTGTACAGTCTCGGATTACAGAGCGCATACGACGACGGTTTTGTTTGGCGTCAGCAGTTGGTCATTTTCTTTTTTATATATTTATTTTTATTTTATTCTGTAATTGTTTTTGAATTATTTTTGTAACTATTTTTTATATGCTTAAAAATATCCAGGATTTAACATATCAGCTATAATGTCAGAACCCAGTCTATTGATTAGATACCAGAGGTGATAAATTCCTCATTAGACTGCTAAAGATCAATCAATATCAATCTCCATTGAATGATCCAAGAATTGTACTTCTCTAAACCCAACTCTGATACAGTGCTCCTAGTACGATTACCCAAATTAAAATATCCTAATAGAGGGAGGGAAAAAAAAACCATCCACACACCTTACACACATCAATGGGATAGAAGGAACAATGCAAAAGTGGAGCAACAGCTGGAGGAATTCTTTTATCCAAAAAACTTTATTATGCCCAAATAGACAACGTTTCGACCACAGACAGCAGTGATCTTTGTCAAGTCAGTATGACATACACTACACCACATGCTTATAAACAAGACAACCCCACCCCCACAGCCAATAGGAAAAGACAATACAGGTACAAGGTGTAACACATTACACAATCAGTGCTAAAACAGTGATATCCATTGGGGAACCAAGATAGGGATGCAGGTCCACTGCTGTCTGTGGTCTAAACGTTGTCTATTTGGGCATAATTAACCCCTTAGTGACCAGGCTTTTTTGCTTTTTTCCATTTTTGTTTTTTCCTACTCCCTTTTAAAAAATCATAGCTCCTTTATTTATCCATCGACGTCGCTGTATGAGGGCTTGTTTTTTGCGGGACGAGTTGTATTTTTCAATGGCACTATTTATTGTACCTTATAATGTACTGAAAACCTTTTAAAAAATTCTTAGCGGAGAGAAATGGAAAAAAAACGACATTCCACCATCTTTCAGTGCGTCCTGTTTCTACGGCGCACAAACTGCAACAAAAACGACCTGATATTTTTATTCTATGGGTCAGTACGATTACTACGATACCAAACTTATATAGTTTTTTTTTTTACTGTAGTACTTGTATTTTTTTTTTAAGATATTTAATTTTTTGCAATTATTTTCTGCAGTCATTTTGTGCGCGCAATAACTTTTTTATTTTTCTGTCGACGTAGTTGTGCGAGGGCTCAATTTTTGCGAGATGTCCTGTAGTTTCCAATAGTATCAATTTGGAATACATGCAACTTTTTGATCGCTTTTTATTGCATTTTTTCTGGAAGACAGGGTAACTAAAAAAGTGTATTTCTGTCATTCTTTTTTTTTTTTTGGACGACGTTCACCGTGCAGAAAAAATAATGCACTACTTTGATAGATCAGACTTTTGCGGATGCGGCGATACCAAATACATATTTTTATTTTATGATTTAGATTTTTTAGTAATTGATATGGCAAAAGGGGGGTGATTTAAACTTTTATAACTTTTTTTTTTTACAATTTAAAAAACTTTATTGATCTTTTTTTTTACTTTACTTTGAAGTCCCCCTGGGGGACTTTAACATGCGATGCTTTTATTGCTCCTGCAGTATGACGTAATGCTATAGCATTACGTCATACTGCTTTTTTACAGGCAGTCTAACAAGCCACCCTGTGTGGATAGCTTGATAGGCAGTCTGCTAAGGCAGCCCTGGGGCCATTCATTAGACCCCCGGCTGCCATGACACCTGCACAGATCCCCCGATCTCACCGCGGGGGGGCCGTGCGGGACCCCCAAACAGCGTTTGGGGGATTTAAATGCCGCTGTCAGAATTGACAGCGGCATTTAAAGGGTTAATAGCCGCGATCGGCCGAACGGCCGAGCGCGGCTATTGCCTGCGGGTGTCAGCTGTAATAAACAGCTGACGCCCGCGCTGTATGAAGGGAGAGAGCGCCGCTACCTCCCTCCATACACGTCCTGCAGCTGCAGGACGTAAAAACACTATAGCGTGGTCACTAAGGGGTTAAGTTTTTGAGATAAAAGAATTCCTCCAGCTGCTGCTCCACTTCTGCATTGTTTGGTCGTATTGGATCCAGAACTGGATTAGGAGCGTGCATCCCTCTACCCTAAGCAGGATTCCTCCCTTCTAACATTGAAGGTACGGTGTGTGCTGATGTCCACAACCCCAATGGGATAGAAGGGATACTTATTTTTTTTACCATCTATGTCTCCCATTACGTCATATAAGACCTCACATTGTCTTCTTTTTTTCTTTTTAAATTACACACTTTTCCACTGTAGCTGGGGCATCCATAGGAGCCACATCCATATGAGCCCCAGTTACAGAGGAAAACATCCCACTGCAGTGACAGTGGTTACTAACAGAGCTGATCTGGGTCTGCTAAGACCCTACAGCTCTGCCTTGGCGGGGGGCACCTGATGTTCAGGGGATTACCGGGTTAAATAGCAGAAGTGACACTTCCACTTTCTCTCTTCACTACATAGTGCTCATTGAGCGCTATGTAGCCTGGTTAAAACTTCTTCTGCCTCCTCCTCTGGGTCCTTGGCTGTGACTAACACCTGAGGACTGGACCTGCTCCTGCTACATTGCAGGAGCTTTATCCTGAGTCATATTCTTACTATCAGCCAAGATTAGAACCCAAGACCAAGTGCAAAAATTAACTGTGCTTGATACTTAAAGGGGTTGTCTCGCGAAATCAAGTGGGGTTATACACTTCTGTATGGCCATATTAATGCACTTTGTAATATACATCGTGCATTAAATATGAGCTGGTTACCTTCTGCCTGGCGGTGGGTGACTGGTCGGCCGTGTTCACTCCAGGGGTCCGGTCGGCGGCTGCGGGGCGTCTGGTTGCCATGGAGACACAGCTGGCAGCATCTCGGGAGCGCGCACGTCGGGCTGCAGCGAGCGAAGGGAAAAGAGTCGGCGGCCATCTTGGCAAAATTTTTATAAGTTGCTGAAACGCTGGAACGGTAAGTAGAAACCAGCTAGAAAAGTCATTTACAGGAGTAATTAGTAATGTTTGCTTAATTAGGGGGACTGGGCAAAAAAAAAAAAATTCACTGCTTCCTCGAGACATCTCCTTTAAGGGGTTAAAAAGCTGTCTCGAACTTTTACTATAGATGACATGGTGGACCTCTGCCAATCAACTATTAAAGGGGTTTTCCAGTCAAAAATACTATTGCTGACCTATCATCAGGATACGTCATCAATAGTTGATCGGCTGTGGTCCACTGCTTGGGACCCCAACTGATCAGCTGAGTGGGCGCATGCTGTCAGCGCCGCAATAACAGAGGTCGGAGCGGAAGCCTCAGCGCTGACCTCCCATGTAGTGGCAGGCGCTAGTAACTGCAGGCATGGCTCTCATTGAAATCAGGACCCCGGCCAATCATTATTATTTTTGAACAGAAAACCCCTTTAATGACCTATCCTGAGAACAAGTCATAAATATTAAAAGTCCCAGACAATCCCTTTAATACTCTGAAGAATATGGGAGGAAAGTTCCTGGAATCAGGCGGCTCCTGCATACACTGCATTAAATGATTGCTATATAGACAGGTGATCACATGACAGTTTAGTGACTCTGGTGTTGAAGAATGGAGTTGTGATCTACTCCTGTGTCTCCAGAGCTGAGCCCGCCGTCTGTGAAATCTATGTGGATTATTTTTGTTGGCTGATCGCTGCTGAATTCTGAAAACTTCAAATCAGTCATGTTTTTACAGGTGCCGGATGTCCCCTTGCAAACGACTTTGTAAAAATCCGTTTCTATGCTGTAAATATTCAAAAACATTTTGAAATATTTTAGATACTACAAACAGTGGAAAAGCACAATGAAATGGATTATTTTATAAACCAAACAATACTAAAAAAATACTTTTAGCTAACAACTCGATAAGGAAACCAGAGAATGAAGTCTTGTGGCTCTACAGTACTTGTGACACTGCCGTCTTGACTCCTACATGACTATTAACAGTGAGCAGAGTGCCATCTGCTGGACAGATTATGCACTACCTTTACAACCACTGTAGATGTGTACTTGAACCTGGGACCACTGACATTACTTTAGGGGATGCGGTTGCACCTGGGCCCAGGAGCCTTAGAGGGCCCATAAGGCCTCTCTTCTCCATATAGGGAGCACAGCACTATGAATAAACCATTATAGTTGGGGGTCCTGTTACAGGTTTTGCATTGGGGCCCAGGAGCTTCAAGTTACACCTCTGTTTTAAGGGGTTAAGAGAGTACTTCTTCCAAATTTCTGAATGTCTCAGGGAGAATGGGGCAAGGCTTCCTAGTTGCGCCATGTGAGACTCATTTCCCATGTTTTACCAACAAAAAAAAGTGTTGTAAAACATGCCACGTCCAATACATACTGATATACCGATACAGAGAGACAAGGGCAGGTATAAACACCATTCCCAGCACCATGCAGAAGAGGCAAAATACGCACAGGTGCAAAGTACTGATGAACAACCAATCACACACCTACCATACATTATACTTGCACATAGAGAAGGCTTGTATAGGGTAGTAGTCACATGGATCAGCCTATTAATTACACACATACTATTAGATCAGGCGGGCTGTTCTGCACCTCATAAATAACCCAAACTAAGCACTGACACCCTGGAACTACTCCAACATTCTAACCCTTTCCAATCCAGTTTTGGATTGTGAGTTTCCTACTGAACTTGCCATTTCTGTTATACAACATCGCCATCTGCTGGCTAAAGCCAGTAACTACATGATGGGATGCGTTGGAGCATAGCTGGCAGGATGATGTAAGTATACCCTGTTGGACGTCTTCTGACATTGGACCTGTACTGGCTTCAGTGATTATGTCGGAAGACATCAGACAGTGGACTTGAAAGGGTTAAAGCTAGACTGCTTCCTGCAAAAAATAATGAAGAAGTTGTCATTTTTCTGCAAAACCCAGCATGCAGTAAATGATGAGAGTTGTGGTGTGATTGGATGAACGGTCTTGTCACCTTAGGTTCTAATACTGGTCCCACCCTTGGTCTATAAAAAGGCTCTTGGAGGCTCCTTGTGTGTAGTGACCTCTTCTTCCATTTATGTAGAGCTTGTTGACCAGTAGATGCCTCTACGACACAGAGAAGAGAGGTCACCCAGTTACCAGAGTCTGAGAGGGGCGCATTATTGGGATGTGAGAAGCTGGATGGTCGTATCAATGAATTGCCACCACCAGGGCCGTTCTAGGCAGACTGTTAGGAGGTGTTGGGACCAGTGGATGCATGAGGGCACACATACAAGGTGACCGGGCTCAGGACGACCTCAACAGATCACCAGTAGAGAGGAGCGTCTGATCGTCCAACAAACACGAGCAGTTCCAAATGTTTCATTGTCCACCATTCAGAGGCTGGTGGCGCCATCGTTAGATGCTCGTGTGTCTGTCAGAATCTTTTTTAGACACTTGGCACCCACTGTCTCCTCAGTTTGTAGTGGTGTCATGAACAATGAAACTGGGCACTACGGAATGGAACTGGGTTGTCTTCAGTGGTGAACCCAGGTTTAGTTTGGGCACTGACGATGGCTGTCTTCATGTCTGTAGACCTCGGGGTGAGCGCCTCAATCCTGCCTTTGCTGTGGAGGGACACACTGCCCCCCACTGCTGGTGTGATGGTCTGGGGAACCATCGCATACAGCAGTCTGTCGGTATTAGTGTATCTTGACGCCACCAGGAAGCTAGGGGTTTGACACGAAAAACGCCCCTGTCACACCCCTAACTCCCTATTGGTTGACGTCAGAAAGGTCCTAGCAGGACACTGTATATTGATTGTTGCCAGCCGTGGCCAGTTAGGGTTAGGGATTATTTTCCTTGTAGCTTTACATAATTAGTTGTACAAACTTTCATGTTGTAACATGGAAGCATTTACAACTAATAATGTTATGCTAAAAGGAAAATCATCTCTAACCCCAACCAGCCACGGTTGGCAACAATCAATATCTAGAGAAGCCATGAATACCTCTTGCAGTGCCGTTGATGTTGTTTCCCTGCCACGGCAAAGGTGAGAGAATGGACAGCCTCATTGCTGATCGTAGATAGCAGCTGCGAACGTCCGTGGAAAAAGCAGCAGATGTAAGGGCCCGCCGAAGTGATCCGGGACGGAAGATGTCACGTGGGCAGTCTGCAGACATGAGTGCTGCGCAGGACACAATGGAGGGGGCAGACCGTTCATGAGAAGCAGCAGCGACTGGGAACACACCACTGGGGACCTAACAGCTGCAGCGGGGCGCCCGGTGAGCTAGACAGCTGCAGCAGGGAACCCAGGCCCGGGTAAGTAACAGCAGGACCGGCGATTACAGGGCCGGGGGGAAAAAAACTGCTGCGAGATATTTTACCAGCCGGGGAGAGCAGCAGCAGGGATTTCAGTGCAAGTAAATAATATGCAGGAGCAAAAAACAACTAGAGGACAATGGATAATAATACTTACCTGCCAGGACCTACTGCAGAGCCTTCTTCTGCAGCCAATCACCTTGAAGGGGCGTCACCAGGCAGTCAGTCACGATTCCACCAGTACTTCCTGGTGGCGTCAAGATACACTAACACCCAGTCAATCATTGTGCCTCATACCTCTCATGGCGGCTTCCAAGAGGCATTTTCCAGCAGGCTAATGCTCGGCTGCACACACAAGGGGGTCACAGGAGCCTCCACAACATTGTCACACTTCACTGGCTGCCCATGCCACATGTCTAAGTACACCAATTTAATTCAATAGGCCCGTGTGCTTCCCGTATTTGGTCAGACACAAAATACGCCTCTGTGAATGGGTCCTTACTAGAGATGAGCGAGAATACTCGCTTAAGGCAATTGCTCAAGCAAGCATTGCCTTTAGCGAGTACCTGCCCGCTCAAGACCAAAGGTTCGGGTGCCAGCGCGGGGGAGCGGTGAGTAGCGGCAGTCAGCAGGAGGGAGTGGGGGGGAGAGAGGGAGAGAGAGCTCTCCCCTCCGTTCCGCCCCGCTCTCCCCCGCAGCTCCCTGCCCGCCGCCGGCACCCGAACCTTTGGTCTCGAGCGTGCAGGTACTCGCTAAAGGCAATGCTCACTTGAGCAATTGCCTTTAGCGAGTATACTCGCTCATCTTTAGTCCTTACGTTACAAACAAATAGAAAAAAATATTCAAAAAATCCCAGCAGCTGGCCATAGCTGATAGATGGGTTATCAGTGTTTTGCAGCGGTACAAAACTCTTACATATGGCGTTTGTAAGCTGTATTTACACAGACGAGTGCGATATCAGTCTGAGAAAATCAGATCCAACCTGCAACTGTGATTAGTTTTGCAAGACAAACTCCTTGCACCACTGTACGCATGTTTGTGAAATCCCCCCCTCAAAAAAAAAAAAATGTTTGACAGACTACTGCAAATCTTTTTTTTCCCACATACTCATAGGAAATAATGGGCGATTCTGGAACAGGACATGCTGCGATTTTTTTTTTATATATATATATTTGCACTCTTGCTGTGTGCGGTGGGAAAAAAAATTGCTCATGTAAATGTAATAATGGATTATTTATCACATCCGAGTTCTATGCATCTCGCAATGCATCGAAAAACAGCGTGAAAAATCGGACGTGCAGTTACAGCCTGGTACGGCTGCCTTCTGTGATTTTTTTGGAGTAGATTTGTCCCCCTTTTCGATGATTTGTCCACAATACAAAGTGTGAAATCTGCCCCAAATCCGCATCACTGCAGGTTTTTTACTTTCTTTTTGCGCCACTTTTTACTCCATATTAAAAAAAAAAAACTCCGAAGAAAGAAAAACATTAAAATCTTGCAAGTTTTATTTAAAGCAGACAAACTCTTGGCAAGTAATTGTTACATCGAGATGAAAGTGAGGACAAATGAAATATACAAATTTGTACAATGTTTCACATATTAACAGATTTCAAAGTAGTTTGACACACAAAGAAACATATTCCAAGAAGTCCTAATCAGGCCGCATTCACACCAGTGTACTATAAGCGCACTAAGTCTGTAATAGGAGTGTCCCGGCCCGACCGGGGGTATTATATAATGCTCCGAGTTTGGGTCAAGTTACCACAGTTGGTCGGACCGGGACAGTCGTCCATATTACAGATTCATAAAAGCACTTGTAATATGCTCATGTGAAACCGGCCTTAGGGCGGCTTCAGATGGGCGTATGCGCAATTCCGCATGCCTTAGCGCAACTTTTTCTCCCGCTATGAACGAGGCTTTTTGTGCACGTGTCAGCGTCGGACCTAGACACTCTTCCATATTATAGACTACAGCGGAATTACGCAGTGTTTCACGTATCTCCTTGCGCACCCCCCTTTGAGGTCTATGGGGACCTTCGGTGTGCAAAAAAGATAAGAGTGTGTGCTATCTTTTTTTTGCGCAGCCGGAAATGCTCACGCAAAATACGCGCATGTGAACTAAACCATTGAAAGCAATGGGTTCTATTCACTGGGTATTGCGCACACAAATACGCCCGTGTGAATCTGGCCTTAGATGTATCCTCAATAGAGATGAACAAATATACTCGTTTCGAGTAATTACTCGATCGAGCTCCGCGATTTTCGAGTACTTCTGTACTCGGGTGAAAAGATTCGGGGGGGCGGGGGGAGGCATGGCAGAGCGGGGGGGGGGGGTAGCAGCGGGGAACAGGGGGAGCCCTCTCTCCCTCTCCCCCCCACTCCCCGCCGCAACCCCCCACTCACCCACGGCGCCCCCCGAATCTTTTTGCCCGAGTACGGAAGTACTCGAAAATCGCGGCGCTCGGGCGAAAAAGGGGAGTGGCCGAGTAGGCTCGCTCATCTCTAATCCTCAACATAAACAGATGAACACACTTAATTCTATGGAATCTTTAGCTTTGTTGTAGGCCACAGAAAAATAACAGCATCCCAAACACATTATAGACGATCGATAAAAACATTCAACTTTAGGTTTTCTAATAAAAATCAGTTTCATTTCTAAATAGAAAAAAATATGGCAAATTTTTTGTGTGATGAAACTATACAAAATTCTGCACCATTTATACATAATAATTATAGAACCACACAAGTGATTGACTTAAAATAAAACATCCAGATGTCAGAACTATCAAAAATTTATAATTTTTGTCTTCAGGTTAAAAACAAAAAACAAAAACTGCTTTATTTCTATTACTGTTGGCTGAGTGTTATCTACTGGTGTCTGAAAGTATATCCAGGGTCATAGTAATAAAAGTAGAGGTGTTCAGAGGTCTCTAGCTAAAAACTATGGGGCAGAACTCAATACAAATTCAGTTGGGGATGGGATTTAGATTTTTCAAAGAGAGCCGGCATGCGAGTTTTGCACTTGCATGTCCTATCTTTCGTTAGGTGCGATGATTCAGGAACCTATTGCTTCCTATTAGAAGCGCGTTCGAAAACAGCGCTCGTCTGAATGAGGCCTTCATGGCCAAGTACCGTCCATTGTGGTTTGGGACAAGATTATGCTTATTGTACAATGGCTCAGTGGTTCATCATGTTGGAAAAAACCTATAGATATGGTAAAATGTGCGCTCTTTTTACATATTCCTATAGATATGGACCTTTGAACACCCAACTTATTTCTGATCACCCTGTATATTGGGTTGGGGACTATAGTGGGATTAGTAGAAAGTCCATTAAAATCCCTGAACCAAGGTTTCTCCATCCGGGTTTGAAAGACATCAACATTAAAACTATGGAATAAGTTTTTGGGATGGCATTCTTTTTGTCATCTGAAGTGCAATGCCAATGTAGTGGGGGCACCAGCCATTCGTGAACTAATCATTACCTACATGTCCAAATGATAGCAGCTGCTTCCATATGCATCATTATATTGCTGATTTAAAAGGGTTCTGTCATTAGAAAAAAAAATCTTATACTTATCTATTCCTTTCCCGTTAGTCTTCTTCTTACCAGATCTTCACCTCGCTGATCTTCTCCTGGGTCCTGCAGTCTCCCATGTCACCTCACCGCAAGCCGGCCAGATAGTCTTCTTTTGGTGAGGTTACGTACATTCTCAGGATTCTGCATCCCATGCTGGGCTACTGCCACTGTCTTGTGGCAATAGTATATGAATACACCGCAGTCCTGACAATAGCCCGGCATAGGCAGTGAATGCTACGATACTAGTGACCGAGTACACTGACCTGCAGGAAGGCTTGCGGTGAGGTGACCCGGGGAACTGGAGGAGCCAGGAGAAGATCGTTGAGGTGAAGAACTAGTAAAAAGACTGACGGGGAAGGAAGTAAATATTGATTTTTTTTTTCCTAATGACAAAACCCCTTTAACGCTTAGTGATCCTTTAAAGATATGATTAATTTGGGAGACTCCGAGTTCACAGAAAATGTACTACAAAGCTATAAATGGAGCCATCAGGATGCACCAGTCATGTTAACGAGTGCTGCATCTGCACATCCAGCGACAGTCAACTTGTAACTTCTATTATAGAATATAAGGTAGTGTTAAAATGACTCGTTATGCCAATTATCAGCATATAAGAATTGTTTATATTTTATACGTAGGCATAGACAGTCATGGCTCAAGTCCAAAAGTAATAAAAAAAAACTTTAAAGTGAGCCAAACCACAAACTGCAAAAAAGTTCTACAGTCACTGTTCAAGATTAGTAAGGAATAGAGATGAGCGAGCATACTCGCTAAGGGCAATTACTCGAGCGAGCATTGCCCTTAGCGAGTACCTGCCCGCTCGGAAGAAAAGGTTCGGCTGCCGGCCGCAGGCAGGGAGCTGCGGGGGAAAGCGGGGAGGAACGGAGGGGAGATCTCTCTCTCCCACTCGCTCACTGCCGCAACTCACCTGTCACCCGCGCCGGCAGCCGAACCTTTTCTCTCGAGCGGGCAGGTACTCGCTAAGGGCAATGCTCGCTCGAGCAATTGCCCTTAGTGAGTATGCTCGCTCATCACTAGTAAGGAACTATTCTTAGGTGGGGGGTATGTTCTCTGGATCACAAAGCACTTATTTTAAGCAACCCCATTCACTATCATTGGGGCGACTTGAAAAAAGCATCTTTAAAGGGACCAAAGGATGAACGCCTCCTGCTTGTACGTTGTCATTGTGCCCAGTACAGTTACATTCCAGTAATCCGATAGCATTCTGCTGTCTGGCACTTATTTCTGGCAAAGAATTGCAAGATAATCTGGAATCTCACAAACCAAAAGATATAAAACTGGGTAGAAATAACCAATAAGAGTCCCAAAGAACGTTGTAGCAGCAGATTATATGTGCAGTTTTTAAATGGTGCCTTCTGAAGGTTCATGTGCCCAACGCACTCCAATACTCCAAGAGGCATAATGTCACCCGGTTGGTAATTTAGTCATATGTATATTGCCAGGAGGATTAACAGAGGAACAACACAAAATATAGTTCTAAGAAAAGATGCTCTGGATTTATTTCAGATGTTTACTAAAACAGATGTGTCCTGAGCCCCTCACAAGACCTCTTTCAGGGTGCGTTGACATGTCACTGATTTGCTGTGGATTTTGGTGCAAAATTACAGCAGATTTCAAACTTTTAGTTGAATTCAAATTGTGAAATCTTTGAATCTGCTGCAGATCTGCACCGAAACTGCACGACAAAATGTGCAGCAAATCAGAGGTGTGTGAATGCAAACTTCGCCTGCAGAATTCATTCACTGCAATGAGTAAATCCCAAGGCGAGACTCCGCAGGTGTATTCTGCAATGTGTGATCATACCTTAAGGGGCCAGTCACACGGGATGGTTTGGTTGTGCTAAAAACAGCACCAAAAAGTGTATTGGTGAAACCATGTGTGTTTTTACGCTTGCGGTAAAATGTGGCATAAAATGCACGCGGCTGAATGAGCCTAAGGGCGCATTCAGACGACCGTATATCGGCTGGGTTTTCACGCCCAGCCGATATACAGCGTCCCTCTCCGCAGGGGGAGGAGGCTGGAAGATCCGGGAGCAAGAACTGAACTCCCGCCTCCTCTCGGTCCCTTGGCACTATTTGCAATGGGAGGGGTTTCCTGGTGTAGCTCTACCCCTCCCATTGCAAATAGTGCCGAGGGGCGGAGAGGAGGCGTGAAAACCCAGCCGATATACGGTCGTCTGAATGCGCCCTAATGCTGTATTTACATGGGCGAGTGCGATATTTGTCCAAGAAACTCGAACTTGCAAACAAGCATTTTTTTCTGCAAATATAATACATTTTACGAGAAAAACGCTTTGTATTGCCGCACACGCGATTTTCCCGCTCGTAAAAAAACATATGTTGTTTCAGCAGTAAAAACAGAAAAGCTGCATCTCGCTGGCATGAAATTTTCACATAGGCCGGATTCACATGGACAAAAATGCTGCGTGCACAATAAGCATAAAATAAGAGCCATTGATTTCAATAGGTTCGTTCACGGGCGCATATTTGGCGTGTGCACAATTCAATGGCACAAAAAAAACAAAAAACACAGCATGCTCTACTTTCCTGCGCATTTTAATGCCTGACAGCATCAGTGGGTGTTTTTTTGCGCGCCCAATTGCACATGAATTGCGCAGGCAAGAAGAACAGTAAAACATGCTGTTGTGCACACGAATACGTAACACCTAAGTCACAGATATGCCTGCACTCATGTGAATCCAGCTTGCTTGTGAGTGTGATGCAACATTTTTTTTTTGCTCCCATAGGGAATAAATGCCAATTCTTGTACAAAATCGACCGTGCTTTTAGACGATTCATTCAAATGAGCGCAATTATTCGGTCTGAACGCGAGCCAATGACGAACAATAATGACTTTCTGTTCATTTTACGCCGCATAAAAACCATCGTTGGCTCATTCGCTTACCGTTTTGACTAACCAGCGCTCGTTCAGTCCAGTCCGTTTACTTATACAGCAAATGTGAAAGACTGAACGATTCTCATTGGAACGAGCCAACGATGATCTGCTTGTCTAAACAGGCCGCTCAAGTTAGCGGTGACGTCACTGGTCCGTTCAAATGATAACTGGCTCATCTAAATGGACCCCAAGTTAGTTTTGATAATCTGTTATGTATTGGGCTCCATTAAACACTTTAGCGAATTCTCTAGCATTTCATTTGTTGTATTACTAATATTATTTTGGGTCAGAAGCGGTGTCAGGTCTCCTTAAGGACAGCACCGAAAAAGTGTTTGACGACACCTAAGGGGTAGTGGGTCAGGGGATGGTATAGCTTCTCACCAAGCAGAGCACCAAGAAGGGGTGTGGGGACACCTAAAAGCTAAGTAAGGAGACTTAGAAGGCAATGCTCCTTTGGGAAATTTATGCAAATCAGAAAGATGGAAAAATACCTCTACAGCGCCATCTATTGGATGGCAGCATTGCTTAAATTCAAAGTGACCTCATAACGGGTCCTCAAAGATTGGGAATATTAAACCAATATTTTTGGCTTGGTTTACTATTCCCAATCATTGAGGACCCGTTAAAAGGTCACTTTGAATTGAAGGAATGCTGCCATCCAATAGATGGCGCTGTAGAGGTATTTTTCCATCTTTCTGATTTGCATTGGAACATTATATATACCGTATACCTCCAGCATGTCCACCGGCCACCCACATCCTTATTACCGAACTTTAAAATGACAAGTTTGTTAATCTTCAAACTATGTGAAGAGATGAAAAGACCTATAAGTGAGATCTCTAGGTTTCCCAGCAGCAGCAGCCCTACACCAAGGGCAGAGTAAAAGGCTATGTACAGAAATAAATAGAAAGGGTTACTGCATTCCAATGAGTTCCCGATCGCTGCGGTACGTTTGGCCATGTTGCACGGTTTTTACAATAATATCTACAGACATATGTACAATCTCTCAGTGTCACTGGACTATGTACAGGATAGAACGTGGAGGGGCGAAATGGCTTGATGGCTCTTCTGGAAGCTCCTCCTTGAGCAGCACAACCATCACATGTAGTGTCTTCTTTCAGTGGTCGTCATTCATCTTGAAAAGCTCCAGCAGAGCGCCAACCGCGCCAAAGTAACCCTATAAGAGACAAATATGCAGATATTGGATCACAAGACCTACAGGTAACACTGATTCACTATCTCAAAGTCATTGAAGTTATACTAATTATTTTTTAGCCTCTTAATCAAGCTGCTCTTTGGTTTTTTTTATTCATTTTTGTTTTTTCCTCCCCATTTAAAAAAAATGATAACTCTTATTTATCCATCCATACTGCTGCCTTGGGGCTTTATTTTCCGGGACGAGTTGTATTTTCCAATGATACCATTTAATATAACAACAACAAAAAACACGTTACCCCAGTGCTGTGCAAAAGTTTTAGGCAGGTGTGGAAAAATGCGGCAAAGTATGAATTATTATTGTACCCCCCGCCACCGTGCTTTACTGCTGCCTGCAGACACTCATTATTGTACTGCTCTCCACCATGCTTCACTGCTGCCTGCAGACACTCATTATTGTACTGCTCTCCACCATGCTTCACTGCTGCCTGCAGACACTCATTATTGTACTGCTCTCCACCATGCTTCACTGCTGCCTGCAGACACTCATTATTGTACTGCTCTCCACCATGCTTTACTGCTGCCTGCAGACACTCATTATTGTGCTGTAGTCAACAAATTGCCCTCTGCTTCAGCCAAATATTTCATATTCTGACTGATCAGTCCAAAGCACCTGCTGCCATTTTTCTGCACCCCAGTTCCTATGTTTGTATGCATAATGGAGTTACTTGGTCTTGTTTCTGTATTAAAAGAATGGCTTTTTGGCCGCAAATTCTTCATGAAGACCACTTCTGGCCAGACGTCTTTAAACAGTAGATGGGTGTACCTCGGTCCCACTGGTTTCTGCTAGTTCTGAGCTGATGACACTGCTGTACATCTTCCGATTTCAAAGGGAAGTAAGGGAGATATCTTATCTGCTGCACTAAGTTTCCTTGGCCGACCACTGTGTGGTCTTATGGTCCTTAATGTTGCCAGTTTCTTTGGGTTTCTTCAGAAGACCTTGAAGAGCACATCTTGAAACCATAGTCTGCTTTGGAATCTTTGCCTGGGAGAGACATTGATGATGCAGTATAACTACCCTGTGTCAGTCTTGCCATGGTGCATGGCCTGTGACATGAAACTGTCTTCCATAAACTCAACTTTGTAGCAAAGTTTGGCTGTTCCTCCCCCAGTATTAAGCCTCCTACACAGCTGTTTGGGTTTCAGTTACTGACTGTATTTCAACCTACATATGAAAATGATGATCCTTATCATCTGTTTGGTATAATTGGTTAATCATACACTTGATTATAATCTTATAAAATCCCTGATTTGGTGGAAGTGTGGCTAGGAGAACTGATGCTGTTTTGAAAGCAAGGGGCGGTCACACCAAATATTGATTTAATTTAGATTTCTCTTTTGTTCATTCACTTTGCATTTTGCAAAAATAATTTATTAGAAGTCCTATTTTTAAAAGTATTCTTACTTTGCAGCATTTTTTCCACACCTGCCTAAAACTTTTGCACAGTACTGTATATTAGGGGGATTTCACATCTGCATCAGAACCTCCGGCCAGAGTTTTCATCACAAATGTGGCTGAAAATACCAGAAGAAGAAAAGCTTCATGCAGCTGGTGGACACCATTAGTCATTGGGGTCCACCCGGAACTGTTCAGTTCCATCTAGACAAGGGACTGTTCGGCTGCGAGATTCCCCTTTCCTGCTTCCAAAATGGAGCAGGAAAGCAGAATCCCCAGCGCAGATGTGAAACCACCCTCAGTGCTGCTTTTTCACAGTTCCTATGCAACAGCTGTCCTCACACCTCTTCTAAGTTTACTTATGGCATGATAGAAAGCCACATGACTAAAGTGACAAATCACCACCTGTCCCAATGGAGTTTCATCTGTAGTAACATTACATGTCATTGCAGTCATATGACATCACACATTTAGGAATGACATCACAGCAGGAAGTAAACAAAGACCATCAGGGAGTAAGGACAGTGCTGGTGTAGGAACAGTGGAAAGGCAGTAATGTACATTAAGTATATTGAGATGTTTTTTGACTTGGCTGACATGATGTTTCTCCGTGGAGTAATTTGCACAGCTGAAGGTCTACTGGTCACATAGTCAGCAAATTTACGATGTAGTGTCTTTGTAATATAATTTTCATTTGTTGTTTGGGCTTTCTACCATGCAGGAAATCAGTGGAGGCTTCCGTGAGATGCTGTTCTTAGATTTATGACTTATTTCTATCTAGTATAAAGTAGTCTTGACATGTCCGTCTGGCTTAAACACCTATCAATCATAGTAAAACGAGAAAGAACACCAAAAGGTGTCAGAAACAATCAACTTTGCCCTCGCTTAACTCCTAAACAAATAAAGATAGGGCAAAACCGACACATCCATTGTGTTTCTGAGGAAATTCTAGCCAAGACTGATATATTACATGACTCCCTTCCCATAGGAGTTGAATTTAATATGGCGGAGTTCGAAATGGCCCCTGAAAAAGACTCCTCCACCAAAAAAATGCAGCCTCCCTCCCAATTACTGGTAATACCTTCACACACTGAAAATCACGTTTCACACCAGATAAACGGGTGTGTCCAGACTTTTGCCTCACCCTGTGTGAGTGTATATATTATATATGTATATTTTAATATAGTATTTACAAACTGCAAAATCTATACACATCTTGTCCTGCTCTCAGATGAGAAGCGGATACAATTGTATCGAGTCTAGGATCCATCTTCAAACTCCTCCTCATCTTACCTCATGTTCCAGAAACAGGGCTTTCAGTTGTCCTTTCGACCAATAATCCATTGCATAAGACAGCAGCTTCATTGAAACCATGTTGATTCGCAGAAAGTTCCCAACAAACAACACTCTGTCAATGTTCTACAAATGGAGCAACAAAAATATTTATGCACAACTTTTTTATAGTGTTTTTATAAGTTAAAGCAAACTTCTAATAATACCAGTTTATGCAAGAGGTTTTCTGAGAACAGACATGCACTTGTTTTCCAACAGCCGCCCCCGGCCTCCAGCCAATCATATAGTGGATGGCCATGGAGGGGCCGGATCTGCCAGGACGTCTGAGCTGGAAGTCCCCACTAGGAGGTCTATATGATCTAAAAGGGCATATGAGAAGGGCTTGTCTTAATATATAGAGGGCAGTGTTGGTTTACATAAAGTCTGCCTACTTAGGAAACTATAGAAGAAAATATCTGTATGGAGGTAATCTATGGAGGTAAGTAAGCAGTCCAGTGTGGATCTCCAATAGACAGTATATTAAAGGGAATCTCTAAGGGCGCATACTCAATGCCACCCATAGGCAATTAGATTACATATGGGCGGCGTGTATAAACACCGTTGCGAAGTGGCAATCACAGGAAATTTAAACAAAAAGGACAAAAAACAGGATGACTGCACATACGCAGCAATCGGCCCGGTCACCGGCGGCCTCACAGCGGTAAAACCCAGCATGACTCATGCAGATTTTCAGGCACACAGTTGTTTGAGCCTGGCTTTAGTATTAAGAAGTTCCAGATCTGTTCTGTTTCCAGTGGAATTACGCAGTGTTTCACGCTTCTCCTTGCATATTGTGCACGCATTTGCGCATCGAGCCATATCTAGAGTGAAACCAGTCCCCCCTGATAACTCAGTCCTCTGTCAGTGGTCTACATTCTTCCTTCTGTACTTTTTGAGTAGAAAAAGAAGCTTTTACTGACTTCTTTTTAAAGAGGTTTGTCCTGGTGATGGATTGCCTTAATGCAATCTGCAGTGTATGCTCCTGGCCACTAGATGTCAGCATACGACAAAGCAGCAGTGTGAAATAATTTATACGTATATAAATGGATAGACGCAATGAAATATAGATCATTAAAAAATGTAAAGCATTGATAAAGTTAAGGAAACTTCTTAACCCCTTCAAGCTCAGAGATTTTTACTTTTTTCTCGTCCCTGGAAGAGGAAGAAGGGAGGGAGGAAGGAAGAAGGGAGGGAGGAAGGAAGAAGGAAGGGAGGGAGGAAGGAAGGGAGGGAGGAAGGAAGAAGAAAGGGAGGGAGGAAGGAAGAAGGAAGGGAGGGAGGAAGGAAGGAAGGAAAGAAGGAAGGAAGGAAGGAAGGAAGGAAGGAAAGAAGGAAGGAAGGAAGGAAGGAAGGAAGAAGGGAGGGAAGGAGGAAAAAGGGAGGGAAGGAGGAAAAAGGGAGAGAGGGAGGGAGGAAGGAAGGAAGGAAGGAAGAAGGGAGGGAGGAAGGAAGAAGGGAGGGGGGGAGGAAAAGGGAGGGAGGAAAAAGGGAGGGAGGGAGGAAAAAGGGAGTGAGGGAGGAAAAAGGGAGTGAGGGAGGAAAAAGGGAGGGAGGGAGGAAGAAGGGAGGGAGGGAGGAAGAAGGGAGGGAGGAAAAAGGGAGGGAAGGAGGAAAAAGGGAGGGAGGAAGAAGGGAGGGAAGGAGGAAGAACTTCTTTTCTTATTCCTCTTCCTTCTTCTCCCCTTCCTTTTTGCTCTTCTTTTCCTTTTTATTCTTCCTTTTCTTCTATTTCCTTCTTCTTTCTGCTGTTATACAAGGCCCTTGGACAGTGTTATACACCAGTTCTAGGACTATTGGTGAAGTTCCAGATCGGTTTGAACTAATTGGGACCGAACCAAACGATTTGCTGAGATTTGGCTAACTAGCCAATCTAAACTTTTGTGAAGTTCGCTCAACACCATGAAAAAGACATTGCATGTACCCCACTGGTTAATACCACAGGTTTAGCATCTAGGATCTAGAGCACTTCCAGCCTTATATAAGGAAAAAGGAGGGCGATTTCGACCTCAGGCTTTCCAAAAATCCAGGCTGTTCGGAGAGTCAGGATTAAAATTGGCCTATATTTACTGATGTGTACCATTAAGCAGTAAATACTGTTACCAAGTCATTTGCAATCTAAATATTTGAGATGACTAATGGAAATTATCCACGAGCTGTGAATGCTCCCGAGCCTGACACACAGGGATGAATGATACCCCCCAGCATGCACAGCAGAAATGGTCATCAAGAACATAGGATGTATATAGCTGCGGTTCTTCTAGAAGACTCTGCTGAAGTTCTTAATGCTTTGATAGCCCTGTACAATGCTGCTTGAACTCCATGCTACAAGGCAACACTGTAAAGAAGCTGAAAGCAGAAAGACGTTATCAGGTTGCTTTCTTTCACTGTGCACCAAATAGAAAGAAAAAGGCTCCTGCCCATCCAGAGCTTACAATCTAATGTCCCCACATTCCTAGTCAGCAGTAAGTGATTGTATAGAAAGCTTCCAGGATCAGTAAAACTATTTGACTTACATATAATGTTTCCTAAGCAAAGCTTAAATGCAGGTGACACTCGCTGATCTCCATAAACCAAGGAGACTGATGACGTCACTCGTTATATTGAAGAGCAGCCGGCGGAGCAGAAGAAGCGGAAGATGGCTACCGGCAGCATTTTGGGGGTACAAAAAACATTTCGCATTTAACTACCTATTTGACCAGGGAGATGGGAGGGGGTAGTCTAGGGTTAAATTGTGTATGGGACTTTCTTCATTAACAAGGGGAATGATAAGATCTAGTTGTTAAATTTATATACATGTTTCCAGGAGGAACAACACAATGCGGTGCTGTAAAAAAACACCCACTTGGAGCATACAAGAACTTACTAAAGGCCCATTTACACGTAAAGATAATCTTTCCAACGATTGAAAGTTTTAGCGATTTTTTTGTTGTTGTTGTATAATGTCCATTAACACTTTATCATCTTTATTTGCTTGTAACAGGGCCTCCAGGAGCTGTTTGCAGAGCCCAGCATGTGATTAATCACATGCCCAGCTGTGTACACAGCTGCATTGTTGTCGTCAGGGATACAATGCAATCTCCTGCGGAGAACACAGCATGCGGTCTGTTGAGAGATACTTTATCTCTCTGCAGCTGAATGATGGATTTTAAGTTCACCTTAAAATTATCGTTCAGATGAAAAGTGCCCGATGGCTGCGTTTACATATAACGATTATTGCTCATTTTCGGTCGTTTGAATGAATTTTGAGAAATAATCGTCACGTGTAAATGGGCCTTAAGGCTGTTTTTTTACATCTGTGGAGGGTTTCTATTTTCCTGCTCTGTTCAGGGAGCAGGAAAGGGGAACTTCCTGGCCAAATGGGTCGGTCTTATGACGGACCAGTACAGTACCGAAAGGACCCCATTGACTAAAATGGAGTCCGCTCGGTTTCCACTCAGCTGCCTGGCATTTTACTGGAAGAAAAAGTGCTGCATGAAGCACTATTTCTTCCAGTATTTTGCCCTAGTAGGGTTTCTCCATGGCTACCAGGTGTGTCAAATGGCACAGTGCGGTGTTCAAGGACAAATTAAAATTCTGTTTCAGCAATGAAGATTGCTGAGCGAGGGTCTGGAGGTGACATGGCAATCGGGCTGATCTTTCTGGCATTTTGATTTGCTACACAGCTTGTCAATGTCGAGCCATACTTTGTAGCACCATCAGTATCAACAGACGATCACCTCTATTACACATCAGGGATACATTGATGGCATGCCATTATGTTAATGAAGTCCTGCAGCCTGTTACACTACCATATCGTCAGAACCTACCCAACACCATTACGCAGCAGGCTACTGCGTAGCCCCACACAACAAACAGCAGCAGGCATGCTTTGCAAAGTGTCCAGGTGGTTCCTTGCCCAGCATGATCCAATCATGTCCCACAGTTGGAGAGAGATCTGGGGATGTGGAGTGGATGCTCTTCCACAGTCTCGAATTAAAGATGAACTGTGGACTATGGTCAATACTGCATGGTAAACAGTACTCCAGGGCACTACTCCAACACTCATTGAATCAATGCCACGTCATATTAATGACTATCGCCCAACATGGTGGTTCCACTCCTTACTGATCATCCTGTTTATTGGGGCACAGGAGTCATGTAATGGTTGGAAATGAAAATTAATTGTTGAGTTTCACCTCATTTTGAGCATTTCTTCAATATGTGACATTTTGCTTGAGAATGAAAAAAAC
This sequence comes from Eleutherodactylus coqui, assembly GCF_035609145.1. Lineage (NCBI taxonomy): Eukaryota > Metazoa > Chordata > Amphibia > Anura > Eleutherodactylidae > Eleutherodactylus > Eleutherodactylus coqui. Next base: position 214,794,520 of record NC_089840.1, on the reverse strand, counting down.
AAAAAGTGTTCAAGGATAATTTTCCCAAGGAGAACAGATTAGACAGTAAGAAGAATGAATGCCCAGCAGCTCGTCCCAGTTATACCGGCATGGAGGCAGAGCAGGACGATTATCGTTCCGTGTAAAAGGGCCATTACTTCACCATGGAGGAGCATAGGCCTGTAAGGACCTCTGTCAACTCCCTGTGTCCAAAAAGGCCATATCCAAATAATGTGGATTGAAGCAACATGATCCGAGTGGTGAAATGTTTGCAGCATGTTTATTGGAGAGAACACTAATAAAAATACAATCTAAACCAAAATAATAACAAAAATTAGTTTAAAATATGAAAAGATGAATAATAAAAAAAATTAAGTGGGTATAAAACAAGGGGTAATTCTTTAATGTGTTTTGGGACATAGACTGCTTGAAAAAAAGGGGGAATGGCATAGTCCTTCCCGATGTAACACATTGCAGAATTACCTCTTGTTTTGTGTTCACTTTTTTTATTCATCTTTTTATATTTTAATCTAGTTTTATTTTTTTACGTATTATTTTATTTTTTTTATATTGTATTTTAATTGATGTTCCCTCCAATAAACATGCTGCAAACACTTCACCACTCAAAATTGTCGGTTCTCATTACTTCAAGCCATGTCATTTGGATACTGCCTTTCTGGACACAGAGAGTTGACGGTGGTCCTTATGGGCCTGCGCCCCTCCCTGGTGAGGCAGGCAATTTACTGTTCATTCTTCTCGCTTACTAGGCAGTTTTTTCTTTAGAAATTTTCCTTGAGTACTTTGTGTCTCTTTTTGATTCTTCATCCCACCCGCTATCCCAGACCACTGGATTGGATCGGACGGCTGTAACTGGCGTCTCCACATTGGATGTCTACATTGGATGTCTACATTGGCTGATGACTCTCCGCTACCCATTGAGGCGATATACAGAAGGCCATTCAGGCTATTGGGTGTTGTGGTGTAGTCCGCGGGGTGACCCCACTACACCAGGTGAGTCTGTTCCTGCACATCCGCTTGTATTTTTCCCCTATTTGGGGACGCTGTTCTCTTTTATACATTTCTTTGTGCATTTTCTCTGTGAGGCAGTGTATTTCCTATTATAAAGGATCTACCTGGACAGGTATGTAACAGCACAGAATTGAATGGATGTAACAAAACTCTAGTTTTCACCAGTTTCTAGATCCTATAGGAATAGATTTACAACAATGTGATCATTACCTCATTGAGAGCGCACATACGAGCGATGGATCCAATGTTGTTTGTAATGGTAACCAGAGTAGCTCTTGCCAAGTCCTCCTTACTTATGGTATCTCTTTTCTCTTTGCTCATCATGTGGCCAAAGCTTTTAAAAGGACAGCAATGATAAAAGTGTTATTTCATATGCAAACACCATAGACTTGATTAATTTCTAGTTTTCTCCTTTAATTTATAGATTGAATGCTAAATGTCCGGTGGAGGCATTCTTGTTTATACCCCCCCCCACCACCACCACCACCACCACCACCACCACCACCACCACCACCACCACCACCTTTTTATTGCTGCTTAACTAGGAGTTGCCATATAGGAGCCTGAAAACGTTGGATGAAAGTCTGTACGGGACCTTGAGTGGTGGTTATAAATAGGTGTCACCATTAGAAACGAAGTATTGAAATGATTAAAAAGGAATCCATCATTGGGTACTTATGGCTGAAAGTAGGTGACCTGCTGAGTCCAGGGATATAAGTCTTATACTTGCCTCTCCTGCCATTCCCCCAGTGTCAGCACTGAAAGGCATCACTCAATGCATTGAGCGGTGCACTAAAGGTCCTTTTACACGCAACGATTATCACTTAAAATTTGTTCAAAAGGCCAAAAGCGATCGGTATGTAAACGCGGGCCGTCGTACACTATTCATTTAATTGTCAGTGCTGTTTTTTAGCCAGCATAAAATCCATTGTGAAGCTGCTCAGAATTCATTCCATTTGAATGCAATTTGTTCAGTCTTTTTAGGGGCTTCATAATGTTTTTGCTTGCCTTCATACACAATGAGCGCAGTGTTTACTCTGCCAGGAGAAGACAACGTACTCATTGTGTATGCAAGGAAGAAAGACAATGGAACCTGCACAGGCTGCTACTGAGTTTACATAAACTAATCAGGGAAATAAGTGATAATTGTTGCATGTAAAAGGGCCTTAAGTAGTCTGCCTGTTCTAATTTTATATTGGTAGTACTGCTTAGCACTCACACCAGGGAAGGTAAGTATAACACATCCCCAGACTAAATGGGTCAACTATTTTCAGCATATAAATTTAGCTCATAGTGCTAAAAGTTGGTGACAGATTCCCCTTAATCTGGCACCCATTTATTCTGATCGGTGCCAAATTATCACATGTTCTACATTATTGTGCGGTGAAAGTATGAAAAACCACATAATGTATAGTCTCCTCTGCCTTATATGTCCCTTTTCTTATTTTTTACATCACTATAAAAAAAACTTTTAAAAATTTGATTGTCATTGCCAAATAAAAAAAGTCAGAACTATTAAATTATAAAGTTTCCACGTAAAGATTACCTGGAGGCGACGGCAGAGCCCTGCAGGCCGAACCGCTCGTAGTCCCCACCATAGATGTCTTTCACCAGCTTATCAACATTAGTGCTGTCTCCTTTTGCTGCCATTTCCAAAGCTTCCTCAAATGTTTCACAACCCGTCAGCAAGCAGCAAAGGCCAAGGAATGTTCCTCCTCCCAGACTGGACACAAAAAAAGACATTTATACACACTTGCAATATTTGCAACAGCTTTTCTTGTAGTTTGGGATTGTTCCTCCCTGGAACTGCTATGTGTGATTGTAGTCTGAAAGAACTGCGACTCATGCAACAGACTCCAACACTGCAGTTACATTAGGCCCTCAAGTATCACTAAAGACCCCTATAAAGCCCCAGTAATAAAAGGAGAGGAAACAAGTCTGCTCCCGCTGGAGCATAAAGAGTACAATTAGTTAGTGGACTTCTATCTTTGAGAATATCCTGGCCAAGTTAAGGAGATCTCCCATTAAAACACATTTATCACCTATACACAGGATAGATGATTAGAGTATGATCCAACTGCTGGGACCTCCAGAAATAGTTGAGTCCCAATGACCTGCGCATGCGCGACTACTGTTCCATTTACTGGAATAAGTTGAGCAATGCAATGCTATCTTCCTTAGTCCCACAAAAGTGAATGCAGTGGTGGACATATATGTGCAAGCTTTTCCAGTCACTAGGACTTGACGTGCACCATTCTCATGAATCAGAGTTCTTGGACCCCAGGCAATTAGAGATGAGCGAGCACGCTCGGATAAGCTAGTTACTCGAGCGAGCCTCGCTCTTCTCGAGTAACTGCATTCTTGTCTGAGCGTGCTCGGGGGGGCGGTGGGGGTGAGCAGGGTGGGCAGCGGGGGAGGGGGGGAGAGAGAGATCTATCTCACTCTCTCCCCCGCTACCCCCTGCTGGCCCCCCGAGCATGCTCGAACAAGAATGCAGTTACTCGAAAAGAGCGAGGCTCGCCCGAGTAACTGACTTATCCGAGCGTGCTCGCTGGCAATCCTGTGGATAAGTAATAAATGTGTTTAATGGATAAATTCCTTTAAAGGTTGATGAAGGCCCCAACAAAATCTGCTGGGACTCCCATCCCACCTATGGGAGCTGGACCCCATCAGACCTCCCATTGTAGGCATATATGAACTAGACCCTCTTCATTGGTGTATATGGCAGTTGCTGACAGCGACAGCCTTAGGCCGGCATTACACAAGTGTATGCACATTTGCGTGCAACTCAGCGCGACTTTTTTGCGCATGTATTGATGTATTTGACTGTACTTTTTCCACCCACAGGGCATGTTTGTTTGCATGCGGCAAACAAATGCACTGATATAAAAGGCTAATTTGTCTAATGCGTTACAGATGTGTTCTTTCTCCAGCGGAATTACGCAGCATATCACACATCTCTTTGCATATTGCGTGTACATCTGCGCGCCCTCCATTAACTTCTATAGGGACCTTTGGTGCGCAAATGCAGAAAGTAGAGCATGCTACATTCTTTTTTTTTTTTTGCGCAACCGAAATGCATGCACATAATATAGAAATGTGAAGAACCCATTGAAGTCAGTGGGTTCTATTCTCTACGTATTGTGCACACAAATTTTGTATGACTACGCCCGTGTTAAGCCGGCCTTAGGGGTAGTGTAGACATGGATATGCGATGCGTACCCTGCACCGCAAATCTGCAGTAAATTACAGTACAATATATGTGGATGGGGTTAAGAAATCGCCATCCACATGTAGCGAAGATTTTCTGCATGAAATACAAGAATGCTGTGGATATTCAAATCTGCAGCATGCTCATTCTGTCGCCTGACATGTAACATGGTCAACTGACCTGTAACATGTGTGAATTTTGCAGCAGACTGTGGAATTTTCGTGAAAACCGGGTGGATTTCATCTGCCACATCCAAATTTACCCTTACAATTTAAAAGGCAGCCACAGGCAAGTCTGGCTACTCCTCTCTTTGGTAGGATATAACAAGGGTGATGATGGAGGCTCCCTATGCCCTTAAGGTGGCAGAGGCCTAAGACAGTACATGCCCCATGTGCCCTCCTTTTAATGTTGACTTTGTTAGCTATTACTCCCATAACAGTGAATGTCTCCCAAAAGAAGGAGGACAGGACACTTACCTGGTCCCAGTTACTCTTTTATAGTTGTCTTTAGAATATACTGCAAGAATGCTGACGCCTGAACCTATGTTAACCAGCAACATGGGATAGGGATTATCAAGGCAATACGGCTTCTTCTGACATTGTTCTGGGTCCGTTGGGTTGTCAAAGTAGTAACATTCTGGGCGTCCATTAAAGCCAACAGAATCCACATAGAGCAAGCCTTGGATCAAACAATCCAGCTCATCAAGTTTATGGAGCTGGAGGTCAGCTATCTAGGAAGAGAACAACAAGAAGTTAATGAATAAGCAGAAAGAAGTGGAGCAGAGGATACAATCTCCAAATACAACGGAAAAGAGATATCAGACAGCACTTTGCTCTCCTGGACTTACTAGCTATTGCATAACAAAATACATATGAGCAAAGTACAGAGGCAATTCATTCCTACATTGCACTTTGTTGGGTCACTAGGGCAAATGCTACTAAAGGGCTAACAAAAAAAACAAACTGTAATGAAGTGTGTAATGAGTGCTCTGCACTTGCTTCCATGTAGTACGGCCATAGCATAGGAACCTATGTGCACATTCCTAACCCATGGATGATTTCCATGTTAAAGAAGGCAACTTTAGCTTAAGACTGGCTCTCATTGACTAAATGGCTAACTCAAGTATATCAGAAATTATGATCATTTACCGTGCCGACTCCAATAAATTCTATGTATTAGTCCTGGAGAACTTCTTAAAAAAACCACAGTAGTTTAATTTGATGTCTAGACGATCGGATCGATCAATATATAGTTAAAGAAGGATTCCCCTTTCAGGCCAACACAAATAAAATACGTGGGTAGGATGCTGCATCTGTGTTATGTGCACAAGAACAACTACTGACCCGTAGGGATAAAGTGACCTTAATGGGAACAATAGGAATTGTGAACACAGTGGTACCAGGTCCGTGGAAATGGTGCCAAGAAGTAGTCATCGAAATGATAAAATGCATCGAGGAAATCTTTTTAAGAGGTACTGAAGATATGAATTGCTCAGCTTAAAGGTGAATCTATAGAATAAGCACTTGGAAATACAGAAAAGGTGCTTGGTCTTGGATTGACATCTGTAGTTAAAGTGATTTCAGGGACTAGAGCTTTAAGGGCACCGGTCATCACTTTTTACCCAAGCAAACCAAGCACTATTATGACCCACAATGGTCAGCTAGATTACGGTACAAAGCAGCAGAGATTTCAGCCCTCTGTATATCATCCACATAATAGGGGTTGAGGGCAGACTTTTGGGCAAAACCTACGGCTAGCAGAGATGGTCCAACCCGCCCGTTGGACTGCTCTGTATAATTAACATGCGCCACAGGAAACATTTAAACAGCAAATCCTCAAGTATGCTTCTAGAAAGACATGGAAAAATAATGTAGGTCATAATTGTAGCACTTTGCTTGGTTTACTTGGGGAAATTGATGACAGCTTCACTTTCACTATATCAAAAGTAGGAGAGGACAACAGTAATATAAATGGCATGTGTTGGGGAAGGTATATAGAAGAGAAAAGCAATGACTGTGGCACATATAATGATGATAAAAAAAATCATGGGCAAAGAATGTATTTTAATTACACAGAAAATGACACTGCCGCATTTAAATAAAAGGACAGGCGGAATACTTTTGTAATGATGAATCGGACCAAGAGTCAGGGCAGGCAGCAGACAGAGTAAGTCAGGTCAATAACCAAGTTGAGGTCAGGAGAGAAGTAAGGGAAAGTTGAGTGGAACAAGCATGGATGAAAACTAGAGGAGCTGTCAGAACACTACAACAGCTTTACACACTAGAGAGACTAATTGCACCGGCATCGTCTAGTGGGGGAGGGTGTCTTAAATAGACAGGAAAGCCTGTCCAGATTGGCTGGGGATTGGAAAGCATGGTGTGCATGTTAGCCATTTAAGAGCAATCCATGTGCACATGCCTCCAAGGACACAATGGCAGATAGCCTAGCATACAAAGAGATGCAATGTCTTCTGCAGATAACGGAAGAGGGGGCCCAGAAGTCGCAACCATTGGCAGGAAGAGGTGAAAAAAAAATGGCGGTTCCTGTGACACATTTCTTTTGGAGGCGCAGGAGCTTCACAATGTGGACACCTTCTTTCATAGGGTTTTGCCCAGCATGTTAAGTACATGGATGACCAGCTTATGTACACATGGAGTCCGAAAGGTCTATAGTTTCATTTGGTACTCATATAATTTCTGTTGAAATTAATAAAGAGGTGAAACCCTTTTAGCGGCGTCAGCACTTACAGAAGATGCCATCTGGATGGTTCCTGTCTTGGAAAAAGTCTACTGTCGAAAGTGAATCTAGATACGCAACAGTATTACTAAATTTTGCAGAAGCTAGAGAGCTAGCAGTGCAGGACTCATCCATGGGAGTCTAGAAACAACTGCACGTTTATGACCTGGAATGCTGCCATCCAATAGGTGGCGCCACAAAAGGTATTATTCCATCTTTCGTATTTGCATATATCGCCCTATAAAGCATGCCAGTAATATACAGTTCTCACACTCAACAAAACTTATCAACTGCTCAACTGGAAAAGTTCTTGGAAAGATTAAAAGGACCCTCCAGTCAGAAGCTCAAAATTTATATGTAAATCAGTACCTACAGGGAATGATTACCTGTTTATTTCATTTTTAACAACTTAAAAGCTAATCTCTATTTGGACAAAGCTGTGATCTGGGACTATAGTTTAGCTCAGGGAGACACACCCTCTGCCTGCTCTGCAACCTGAACCAATGATGAGACAGGGGTGTGTCCCAGACCACTTCAGATTAGGAACATTAGCTAAACTATAGTCACAGCTCTGTCCTAATAGAGCAAAGCTAAAAGGCAACCAAAGAGCACGATAACTGGTAGTTAATCATGCCTTGTAGATACTTACTCACATGTATTTTGAGGTATTGATGACTAGAGGGTCGCTTTCAAATTTTGCTATATACGTAGCTGTTGGAGAGTATGCTAGAAAATCCCATCCAGATACTCTATGGCTCCTTGCTCCCCCGTCTCTAAACTGTGCCATATATGTAGCAGATATCCCCATATATCCCATAGTTCCAAGTCATATTTTCCTGTTCTGCTGTGTATTTGATGAGGCTTGCTCCAAATTGTTTCTTTGTTCCACTTGGTAAGAATATTGTCATTTGGTGAGGCCGGTTCTACCGTCTCTTCATGCTCATTTGGTTGCTATGCAACAAGCGGTAGCAAGATTGCCAGCTCTCTTTAGCCGTTCTGTCTATTTTCTAGAGAGACCAAAGGATTATTCTATTCAGTGTACACAGACTCAGGATTATGCTTGTGTGTTCCGCTTCTTAATAAACTATAAACTATGAGAACGAGTCTCGTTCCTACAACCGGTGCCTGCAAATGCGGCTCTGCAACCAGTTCTTCGACATTTCAGTGAGAGGTTCCGTTGAAAGTAAAGCTCCACCTCGAATTGCAGAATTATCAGCAAATAGGAATTAAGAAATGTGTGGAGTTAATTAAGACATTTTAATTGATAATTCTAATTATGGGATTTGTCTATTCGGAACTTGAATGACTCTTATGAATCACCGTCTACTTTGCATTATTCTCTGGTGAATCTTCCCTATTAATTTTGACTTCGGCCCAATTGCAGCTATGAATGGAGTCTGATAAATGATCACAGGGTTTATAGTGTATATTTACATTAGTGTAAATACAAGCAGTGCCTATAGACACCTCCATAGACTATGATCACATCTCCATGAGATGCTACCATCGCAAATTCCATGTTATAAGTCAATGCGATCTGTTGAGCCCCGTGGGTGGATCTGGGAGTTTGTTAGGTTACGGCTTCCATTGTAAACGGTAGCTACAAAAGCAGACATGAACAGGGCTTTAGGGTACATTGACATGTTAAATATGCATTAAAAAACAGCTTTAAAAAAAAAAAAAAAAAATCAGGCGTGGATTTCAATGCAAATTCGTAGTCGAAAGCCACACATTTAAACATTGATTTCTGGCAAGGATCTGCATGACAGTTGTTCCAGATCTGCACATAGATTGGTCTCAGGGGGGCTAATTAGCGTGCATAATACCTGATGTGTATTTCTCAACACAGATTTCAAAGTCATGTAATTAGTAGAGTAATAAGGTCAGCTTGACACGAGCGTTTGCGTATTTGCGCATGCATGAGCGCTGCATGTTTGCAGAACAAATGTTACTTTTCTGCGTGTGCCTCAGCATATATTTTGCTCTTTTGCACATATACAAGGAGATTTATTTCATGATGAAACATTAAGGAAACAGCCTATTATCTGCTCAGTTTTCCTTTTCCGTTTTTCCCCTGGTCTATCAAGGGGTGGATTGGGAGTTATTGGCTAGTGTTGGGTCATGTCCTGTCTTCCCACCATTTTTTTTTTTTGATAGAGGTGAATTTCAGATTTTTTCCATAAGCACCACTCTATCTTTGACCATTCTGTTATATATACGAGGAGGAGTATGGTGGTAATGTGGTGGCCCAGACTTATAGGCCACTTCAGAATGTCTTTCATGTTTGTCTCATGCCTTTGTATTGTCTGCAACGTCTGTGTGCATGAAGTGTGTTGCACCTCTGCAGCGTTGAAAGGGTTAGCATCTGTTTTATGACCATGCTTTACGTTATTAAGGTTTGCAGAATGTGAGTTGTAGAGTCAGCCTAAAGCCTCATGCTCACGGCCGGGTCGTAATCCCGCTGCGAGATTCACGCTGCGGGATGCGACCCGTGCCCCGGCATTACCTCATACTTACATGTCTAGCGTCTTCTCCCTCAGCTCTGCGATGTGCCAGCCGGTGCACAGTCGCACATGCGCAAGGCAGAGCTGGCGCATCAGAGGTAACGTTTCTATGCAAGCCTCTGCGAGGCGGCCCACACAGAAATAGGACATGCCGTGATTTAAATACTGTGAATGTTTTCGCACGGTCAAATTGAGGCTGTCTGCTTAGGATTGCATAAACTAATGCAATCCTATGACAGCGTGCCACGGCGGAAATTCTACAGGAAATCCCGTCGCGGAATTTCCGTCCATGGGAGTCTAAGAGAGAGTTGTTTTAGGAGAAACTGCACCTTGCCTCACTGAGGAGCAGAATGGAGGAGGCAAGGTGCAGAGGATGGTCTAAAGACTGTTTAAGGACTGCAGGTCGAGAGTTTGGAGGGAAGCGGAGCTACACAGATATTCACCCTGTGTTTTGCCTCCCTGTCACACTACCCATTCTGCGTGTATCACTGAACTGTTCATATTAGAGTATGCACGTTAAGCAACATTGCAGACGATTCCGAGAATTGTTTTCAACTGTACTCTGTGTGTGTGTGGACTATTATTTCACCGAACAGCTTCACCGCAGAGGAAGGAGTGGTGGCGTCACCCGTGACTCAAGAGCAATGAGGTAATCTATATGGTGGGTTATCCTCCAACTTTCCCTGTTTGCAAGCCTCCACCTTAGGCGCCTTGGATGCATCTGTAGCTACCTTCCGGGTGGTAGACGGTAGTGCCACCATGGCAAAGCCTATACATCATCCCTGCTGTCTCCTAAAGCCAGGGCCCGCTCCTCGGTCGCTGCAGTAATAGTATTCTGATATTATTTTCCGTATTTGCCTATTATTTCAGTTATTTAGCTAATAAAAGTTAAGCTTTAATAGGGACCTTCCCAGTGATTGTGTTAGTTTTTTTTGAGGATCTCTACTGCTTTTCGTTCAAAAAAAATTGTTCAAATGAAAGTGACTAATATCCCATTAGTTTAGTGATTTCCCATCACCACTTCCCATAATTGTGGATGCAATTGTTGAAACCTACCTGTGTTCCCTGTTACATAAAGGTTTCCCTCCTATGCGAAAGCACAAGTATTTAGAAATGCTAATAAATCTTGAGATATTTTCACTTACTTTGCCCTTTGATTGCTGTCTATCGCTGCCTGTAATCTAGAGTCAAGGACTGTACAAGTAGTGAGAGTGTAAACTGAGGTGTGCCATTTATCTTGGATAAGAGGGTTCATTACTGCAAGAAAGTTTGTGCACAAGACAGAATTCACGAAAAATTGGAAATCTGCATTGGAAGTGGCATAATAACCACAGACACCTCTATCCCATTTCATCATACACTGCAATACATCAGCTGCAGAAATACCTAACTTTAAAGGGAAACTGGGGAGCTATTCAACAATCAGTGCAAGCCTTTAACTTGCTAGTTAGTAGAGTCAAGGCAGTTGCGTAGTAAGAGGTCCAGCTATCAGGGGTTACATTTCTGCATCTTCACTATTTTTTAAGACCATTACAAAAATAAACAATTCTTATTATTGGCCTTAAATTTTGGAGCACTAAGTTAGGAAGGCTGGTAATAATAATAAAAATAATCTTTATTTGTATAGCGCCAACTCATTCCGCCGCGCTTGGTAGAAGCAAGGGCAGACGAAGCTCACCCCTGCTGATTGCCAGGAGTAAGAAGACCTGGACCTCCGGTGATTGACCAATCACGAGGCAGCTCAAATGGGATTTTCTCATTTAAACAATTAGAGAAAAACTTGTAATTGTTTCCTTTAACCTTTTCCAATCCAATTTGTATCCTGGTTTTCCTAGGGGCTTACTCTTTGTCTGCCGTTATACAACGGCGCTATATGCTGGCTAAAGCCAGTACTGCATGAGGTGACATGTTGGATAGGCTCTGACAGCAGAGAGGCTGGAAACATACAGTAAGAGAACCCCGACGGGTGTCTTCGAACATCGGAGCTGTACAGCCTTAAATCATAATGTCTTCAGAGGTCAGACAGTGGATTGGAAAGGGTTAACCGAGCTATTGTACTGGTACATGCAAACATAAAGACAGCTCCCCAGTGATAAATCTTCCCAGTCTACCGATGCATGGAGATCACTCTGACCTGATATTTGCTAAACATAAATTAAACTAACACTGACTTTAAGAAGTAGGTCTAAGGCAATAAAGTTTCTCCTTATGGAGACTGCCAACCTGATGTAGTGAGTCTTATATGCTATGCAATGCTCCCTGGGAAAAAGCTATGCAAATGGTAGGTGGCATTTTTCCATTTGCATAACTTTAAAGAGCAATGTTGCTTTTTTCCTGATAAAGGTTTAAACCAGTGCAGATACACATGTGGGTTTTATCTGGAATAAGGCAACATTTCTTCTTAAAGGGAATCTGCCAGCTCCCATGGGCTCATATATTAAACATATGGGCTTATAGAAGCTGAGAGTCCAAGTCTGGGGATGTGACTTTTTTACTTACTTTCCCCACCATTCCCTCAATGTGTGCAGTCAAAGTAACATCTTCATTTGACGGACTACTTGGCACGAGTATAGAATGAGAGGACCGCTTCTCTCATTCTATTCCAGCACCATGTAGGCCACCAAATGTGTTTCATCGGTGACTTTGGCATCGCAGAGTGAGGGAATAATGGGAAGCAGAATCCAAAACTCACACCCCCAGTTTTAGCAGTCAGCTTCTATAAGCCCATCAGTTTAATATGCCGGCTCATAGAATCTGTCTTATACCCAGAGGACCTGTCATGTCCACAGTTCAGTGGGGCTGGCTGCATAGCTTCACTGATTCTAACACAGCCTGTTCCTATTCGCCCTCATTCCCCTGTACTGAATCCTGTTAGATTGGACACCCAATTTGTCAAGTGGGCAGTCTCAACCGCTCCTCTTTAAAGTCAGCACTGGACTACTGGTTCAAGCCCCTGCACTGGTAGCCTGGTCCTGGTCACTTACTACTGCACTAGAAAGCTAAGCTAGATGTCCATATCTTGTAACAGACAATAAAGTGGTAATCCCAACAGATTTTGAAACCCTACTTGACCTTCTGACTTACAGGTTGCCTAAAACTCTAACTCCTTTGCATGTAAAAGAAGTGATATTCTGTGAGCAAAAAAAAAAAGATCCTGATATTTTCTTTCAAGGCTGGAAGTATTGGATGTAGCAAGTGCTCGACACATCACAGGAAAATAGCCCTCCTATAATGGAGCTTGTAAAGGATTTACATTTGAAGGGGTTGTCTAGGACTTAGGTTATCAATAGAAAAAATGCCCAATCCTCAGGATGGGTCATCAGTAGATGATCGGAGGGGGTCTGCCAATTGAGATCGCCGATGATCAGCAGATTCCTGGTGCCACTGTCAGACTGTGCTGTTCACAGTGCAGTGCCCGCGGTTAGTATTGCAAGCAAAGCTTCCATTGAATTCAATGAAAGCTATACCTGCAGTGCCAAACAGGGCTGCTGCAGTGTTGTCAGCGCTATCTGCTTCCAACTCTGACTACATTGACAGTGATGCAGGGAATCAGCTGATCGGTGGGATAATGAGTGGCAGACCCCCTTCGAACATCTACTGATGACCCATCCACAGGTTAGGTTATTCATGGAAAAACCGCCCAAGGCCTCGGACAACCCCTTTAACTTTTGACTGTTCTTCTAATGTGTATATCTATGTTCAGTTAGGTGTTACTATTGACTTCACCAAATTATTCTGATAGACAAGTTTTTCACTGTATTATTCACAACACTTAACTTTGTTTTCTCGTAATCGTTCTTTACCCCATGTCTTATCAATGTAAGCAAAACAGGCTTTTAAAATGAATTGTTTATTTGCATGGTTTTACTAGGACTGGACTTTGAGACCCTGTTGGGACAAAATGTGACACTGTACCCTTTCCCCTACATACCATCCTGAAGTCCTCTTCAAACTTGTAGGCCCCGCCACCAGTGGCACATAGTGTAGTGTGCAGGCTGGAGAAGTTTTTCTCACTCCCCATCTGGATGAACCTGTGCATAGCAGATGAGGGGAAGCGGATGAAGTGCAAATTGCCCTTACGGCCACACATGGTCAAGTTTTTCAGTTCCAGGTGGACATCTCGGATACCAGTTTTACCGTATGCTGTATTTGAAGTCAAGTATTTTCTTATGCTCTTCAGGTTCTCAACCTCCTCTTGTTCTTCTTCAGCTGTAATGTCTTTAGGTTCAAAGTAAACCAGCTTCACCAATGTTCCCCCAATGTCCATTCCAAACCATGGGAAGGCTGAAGGAAAAGCAAAAAAAAAAATCCAAATTAGAAAGAGGCATAAAGTTATATTGTATTCATATTCTGAGATTGCCATCGGGGCTTTCTAGTGAAAATATCAACTTACGCACAACGTCAGAGAAGACGTTTCCCATCTACCCATTTCCATTTTTAATGCTAGGATCATTTGTAATATTGGGTAAATTGTGGGGAAAAAACGGCTTGAAAAGTCTAAAACTTTACTCTTATACAGTGAATGTAAAGGACTGAATGATTCTCGTTTGAACGAGCCAACAATTTATCTGCCTGTCTAAACAGGCTGCACGAGAGCCAACGAGCTAGCGGTGACATCACTCACTTGTTCAAACGAGAATTGGCTCGTCTAAAAGGACCAGAAGTTTAAAAATTATTTGAATTGCAACCACTGCACAAGAAGCTCTGTTGACATATTTATGGTGCTACGCCGCACCCTTAACCCCTTTAGTGGCACGCCCGGGAAACTCTCCAGGGCTTGCTGCACTGACCATACAGTTAAACCCCGGAAGATTTCTGTGGATAGCTCTAGTGCTGAAACGTGCAGAGCACTGAGCTGTCATCGGAAATCTTCCGGGGCTTTAATTGCATTGTTGACTCATTTAAAAACTTGCCCTGTGAGGCATGACATGGTAATAATAAACCTGCAAATGAAGGGGTTAATCCTAACCAGTTATGATGAAGGGTGTAGTGTAGCGCCAGAAATGTGTCAAGAGAGCTTTTTTGTGCTGTGGCTGCAAATCAAATCATTTTTTTAAAACTAAAAACGGATAAAGTTTTGGATTTTAATTTTTCCAATCCCGGGTTGAGCTTTTTCACACTTTTATCCAATTTTTATGCTTTGTCGAAAGGGAGCTTTTAGACAAAACGATTATCGTTCAAACAAGCAAAAGTCAACGATAACTGTTCGCTATTCGCTCCTTGATCATTTTACGCAGGCATAAAGATTACCGTTCAGTTTAACTACTGATTGTTCAGTCGTCTCATTCACTTATACAGCGAATATGAAAGTCTGAACCATTCTGCCTGTCTAATCAGACTGCAGGATGCGGTTCAAACGATAAATCAGCTCGTCTAAAAGGGCCCCAAGCATCTGGATGCCTGGGTTTGGATATTTTCTTTATATTTCATTTGTAATACACCTTGTACAATTTAAACAGGATGCAGGATATACTGGCAGATAAGTGGTTTGCATGGCAGAACTGGGATCAGGCATTCAAATACAGTCAAATGTACTAGTTTGTCAAATAGGTTTCTTGAGGTCTTGTGGCCCAATTTGCATGCTTACAATAGGGAAATTAGCCCGTAAGGTCCACTCAGGACAGGGACCAATGAAAGAGCTTTCACAATGCAGTGTGACCATTCCTTAGACTAGAATACTATGAATTGTTAAGTAACATATCACTATGCAGGAGTCTGAGCTTGACCATGCAATGGCGGACAAACAAAAATAGGGGCAGCATAGTGGATCCGAGTTTGTACTGGTCTACGTCATGGTATGTAAAATTAATTGTCTTTCTATCAAATTGGCCTCTTGAACCCATACACATTGGACCACAGTCGTCAGGACCGGATGATTTTGGTGAGATCGGATGAATCTAGCACACGTATGGGGGCCTCCCAACAGATGTCGGAGGAAAGAAGGATCGGACAAGTTAATTTGAACCCTTAAATAGAGATGAGTGATTGTGCTAGTTTAGAGCAATTACTCGATCAAGCATCAGTTTTTTCGAGTAACTGCCTAATCGGGCGAAGAGATTCGGGGGGGGGGGGGGGCGCCGGGGATGAGCGGGGGGGGGGGGGGGGGAGAGAGAGAGAGAGCTTCCCCTCTGTTAGCCCCCGCTCCACCTCGCCCCCCGAATCTTTTCGCCCGAGTAGGAAGTTACTCGAAAAAAGTGATGCTCGATCGAGTAATTGTCCTAAACGAGCACGTTCGCTCATCTCTACCCTAAAACCCTTGCAATCATTTTCAAGATTTCAGCTTGCAGTTATGTAATAGAACCTTTTACTGTTTACTACTAGATCAGAGATCTCAAACTCAATTTCACCGAGGGCCACATCCACCTCATGGATGCCTTCAAAGGGCCTATTGGAAATGTATAGAAAGGAATCATTCACATGAAAGTATTTGCGCAGTGTATTACGCATTCAATTTTTGTACGCGTAATACAGAGTAAATAGAACCTATAGATTTCAATGGGCTCGTTCACAAGTGTATTTTTTCGCGCGTTTTGCGATCACATGAAAAAACACGTAGCATGATATATTTTGGTGCGTATTACACGCTGCAATAGGCCATTAAAGTGAATGGTTTGGATGAGAATACACAGTGAATCTGCAGGAAACCTGTATATTCACTGCGCTTTTTGTGCAGCATTTCAATAAGCCTGCCTGTGTTCTTTTACACGTACACAAATACAGTGTATTTGCACAAATAAAAACACACTGGAGCAGCTGAAAAACGTGGGGATAAGCAATTTTCAGTTGTGCAAATACATAGCGTATTTGGAAGACCAAAATGCACTTATGCTCGTGTGAACGAGCCCAAATAGTGGCCACAATATTAACAGTAATCCCCATAGAGGCTCCAGTAGTAATAGTGAACCCCATAGTCGTCTCAGTAGTAAAAGTGACCCCAACAGTGGCCCCAGTAGTAAAAATGATCCCCACATAGGCCGTAGTAGTAACAGTGACCCCCATAGTGGCCGCAGTAGTAGCAGTGATCCCTATAGTGGCCCCAATAATAATAGTAACCTCTTAGTGGCCCCAGTAGTAATAGCAACCCCCTACTGGCCCCAGTAGAAATAATGACCCCCATAGTGGTTGTAGTAGTAATAGTGATCCCCATAGTAATAGCAACCGCCTTCTGGCCCTAGTAAAAATAATGACCCCCATAGCGGCTGTAGTAGTAATAAAACCCCCCATAGTGGCCGCAGTAGTAAAAGTGCCCCCATAGTGGCTCTAGTAGTGATAATGGCCCCCATAGTGACCCCAGTAGTAATGGCAACCCCCCCCCCTTCCTGTTGGCCTCCGGCCGGGCAGTGTTCCTGCAGCCTTTCCACTCGCCCAGCTTGTTGTTCCGGTCTAGCGGCGGCAGTGCAGAGTCCTTGACCTCTTCCCTCGGCATCTGCGCTCATCGGAGCTGCAGGCGAGGCAGGTAGAATTCCTGTTAGGCTTGATGTACTGCTGACGGGCCACATGAAATGAGGTGACAGGCCGGATTTGGGCCGCAGGCGTTGTGTTTGACGTGTGTACTAGGGAGTGTATAGCACATTTTTTAGCCATTGAAGGTATCACCATTATTATTTCACTCTCGCACAGGCTTTTTTTTTTTTTTACAGCGTTTAGCGGACGTTTATAACGCCCGCTAAAAAGCTGTACTGAGCCTCAATTATTTGTCCACTATTTGTGGACTATTACAGTTGTACCCTTAGAAAGTTATGTAACTTTTGAAAACAATGACTAACTTTTATTTGCCGACACCTAAACAGACATCTCTTCGCCCTCCATTTACAGTACACAATTCCCATATTTGCTACATATTCTATTGCCTCATAACAGAACAAGAGGTGCAATATACTCAGTAATCCGAGTCACAGAGGCATTAATGTACTGGAGAGGATTTTATTCTCCCATTGGCAGCTGTACAAAACTGGCAACATGAGAAAAGCTTTCTGTGTTGGGAAAGGCGAGAATAGGATCTTTTATTACGGCTCCTGCAACTGCCAACCAGGGCAAAGAAATGTTGGACAAGCCCACCCTGCATCTGAATGCCCTGCTAACTTGGCAACTGAGACAAAACAGCGAAATGTTTTGATGTGGCTCTAAATATAGCGGTGACGGTATAATCACCACATGTAACCGCTAACTGTTCTCCAAGTACCAGTGAAGTCCTGGCCAAGTCATCAGCACGGTGCAGCTTTATTTGGATCGGCTCGTAGATTATAGCTAAAGACTATTAACCATATATCTAAAAATCATCGGGAAATGTATTGTTCTATGCAGTCTTCTAATATTCGGTTTAATGCCCTTTCATGTACAACCTCAATTCCAAAAAAGTTGGGACGCTGTGTAAAATGTAAATAAATGTAAAGAAAAAAAAGAATGCGACGATTTGGAAGATTTTTGCATTTTATTAAAAAAGTTAACTTATTTAGAAATTGATGGCAGCAAGACATCTCATAAAGGTTGGGACAGGCTGGATAGATAAGCGGTACTAATGAAAAACAGCCGGAAGTCCAATCTTCTACTAAATCACAAGACTATGTTTCAGGGCGCCTTCACACTTGCGATCGCGATATCACTGCGTTTTTTTTAACGCAATTGTCAATAGGACTTTCTAATGTTATAAACGCATCGCACAAAAGTCACAAAGCACAAACCTGTGATTTTTGTGTGATACGTTTTTAACATTAGAAAGTCCTATTGACAATTGCGTTAATAAAATGCAGCGATATCGCGATCGCCAGTGTGAAGGCACCCTAAGGCTGGCTTAATATGTATAAGGCTGGCTTAATACGAGCGTATGTGTATTTGTGCGCGCATGAGCGCAGCATTCTTTGCATAACAATGCACGCATCAGCATATTTTACTGTCGCTTTTGTACATAGCAAGTAAAAACGCAGTTCCAGATGTGTTCTTCTTCCAGCAGAATTACGCAGTGTTTCACGCATCTTCTTCAATATTGTATACACATTTGCACCCCCCAGTTGACTTCAATGGGGACCTTTAGTGCGCAAATATGCAGAACAATAGATCATCTTTTTTTTGTTTGTGTGACTGTAATGAGTAAACAAAATATAGAAATGTGAATGAACCCACATTCTATTGTCTGAGTATTGTGCGCGTCAATATGTCTGTGTGAAGGTGGCCCTAGGCTGTATTCACACAGGCATATTTGAATTGATCCGGGGATCTCCTGCTCTCCAGTCGGTGGCTCTCACTACTGAGCGATCCAGTCTATGGACAATTACCTTGCATTACTATCAGCCTTGTTCCATGATCCCGGTTATTTAGTTCCTGCCCTCTGGTCCTGACCCCAAGTAGGCTCTGTACCAGCGCGTGATTAATGTACCGCACTGTACCAGCGCGTGATTAATCTGCTTCACCGCACTGTTTGATCAAGCTCCACGTTGCCTACTCCTCTGCTATTTTTGCAAGACCTCATGAAACCGACTTCTGGCTTCCTCTCTGACTATGCTACCCGCCTCCATTTGTACTGCAAACCGAGACCTCCTGTTGCTCATTTCTGGCTCATCCTTGACTACTCTCCGTACATGCGGCCATTACAACTGACGCACCAGCCATGTGCCCGAAACTGCTATAATATCTTTAGAAGGTTGGGACAAATTACAAATGTTGGAAGTATCAGGGCCTCTTCACACAAAATTACACAGGGGTCGGAAGTCTCTGCTCTGACCCTTGTGAGTGACTGACACTTGTAACTGCAGGCACACCTTCCGTTAACTTCAATGGGAGCTGCGCTTGCAGTTACAGGCGCCAGCCACTACACAGGGATCGGAGCAGAGACATCCACTGCTTCTTCTCCGGCCCCTGTGTAATTGAGGCGCTTTCATCAGGTGCACAATCAGCTGATTGGTCGGGGACTTGAGCAACAGACCCCAGCCAATCAACCATTGATTATCTATCCTGAGGATCGTCATCGATTGTATTTTCCCCAAAAAACCCTTTAAGGTAACATCTGTCTGCAGTATTTTTGGCCCCAAAAAATATGCTATGAAAAATGTCAACAAAAATATCATGAAGAAACACTGCCAGCTTTATGGGAATTTTTTCGATAGTTTTTGAGCCAAAGTTTGGAGGGAATATGAAAGGAAAGAAAATTATAGAGGAAAGATTTCACACAACGCCGAAATATCACTTTTTTGTCCCAATTTTTGCAAACCCCATGCAAAAAAATATGTGACCATACTTTATGAATACACCCTTATATTTCTATACCCTTGTACTTCTTATTTTATGATTATCACCTAGCTTTGGTATAAGAAGTATCAAAACTAAATGTGGGATTCGAAATTCTGTTCATACAGAACCCCATTAGGGAATTTTGAGTTAATAAAGGAGGGCCCTCATCTCAAGGCCAGAGTAAAGAGGTTACAAAGAGTGTCTCTCCCTCTGGAGGACCTGTCCTGTCCTGGGTCACATAAACAACACATTGATTTGAATGGGCACAGTGCAATGCTCCATTTCTCCTGTGATGGCGCTGCACGAAAACTGAGAACTAAAACCAGATTAGCCCACAGTTTATAAGTGATCGTTGATTCTGCCAACAGAGGGATAACTAATGGTCAAGGGACTTTCCTAACACATAGGAATTATCTAAAGTGGACAACTCCTTTAAAGGCGTTTTCCAAGTTATTATTACCTTTATATAAGTTTGGTCTCCCCATGCCAAAAGCTATATAAAAGTAATATGTTCATAGTGGCACTGAATTGCCGTTCCGGCCATCTGCTGCAGTGGCATCTGACAGGTGACATCACCTAGCAAGGTGACGTCCCATAAACCTGTCAAACATAGAAGCAGCAAGGCAGGTTTACGGGACGTCACTGATGACACCACTGCAGCCAATGAGGATCGGGCTGCAGTGAGTGGCGGCGGGGGAGCAGCACGCAGCAGAAGGAGAATGTGTATGTTTTTTATTTTATTACATGCTCCGTCCCCCAACTACCAATGTTGAAAGTAAAGTAAAGCCCCAAAGCATCAAGTGAATGTTCTTCTACGCACCTAATTTCCTTCCAGTTGATCATCAATCACGTGGCCAAGCAAGCAGGTGGCAACTAGAAGGGTGAAATCTGATCTCGGCTCTGGCTGACAGCTATCTGGGGGAAAGGTCTACACAACTACTAGAAGCACAAAAAGCCAAAGCAACATAAATCAAATCTTTTACAAGAGCTGCTTCACAATATCTATACTTTTAATGGTGTGTTTTAGGCTATTTTGTGGCTTTTTTACATTTGCTTGGTGCACTTTTTAAACTAGTTTAGAAGAATTTGAAAAGTTTCTCATGCAGTGAAAATGCATTCTAGTTGTGTTCATGTTTTTACATGTACTTTGGAAGCGTTTTACACCTCCAATAATACTAATTAAGAGGAACTGATATAGATTAGCATTATGAAAATATGAAGCAAATTTGCAGCATAGCTGCACTTCGTCTGCGCATATCTTTAGGGCATATTCGCAAATTTCTAGAAATTACATCTGATCTATAGATATGAATGGTGCTTGTAAAACTTACATGTACATGCTGCAGAAAGAACCCGTCAGATGTATGGGGTGGATTTTCAATCAATGAATTTTCTGCAACAAATCTGCCTTATGTCAATGCTTGCTCCATGTCCATCCCAAGTGATAACCTTTTATGAAGTCCATAGATCTTAATAGTATTCCCATAAGTCATAGTTCTAAAATATTGTATTTAATGGGGTTTTCCAGGAGAATACAATTGATGACCTATCTTTAGGAATGGTCATCAATAGTGGATGGGCTGAGGTCCGTTGCTCAGGATGCTGTCCGATGAGCTAATTCTGTGCCCATTGTTAGCACCGCAAAACACAGAGGTGGGAGCGTAAGCTGCTGCTCCAGCCTCAGTATAGTGGCAGTCACTTGTAACTGCACTCTCATTGAAATCAACAGGAGGTGCGCACGATGAAGGATTGAAAAATCTTCATTGGAAACACAGAGCAGATCTGATGACCACAATACGTGCCATAACCTTGTGGGTCATATCTATATTGAATGGGCATAACACATATAGCACTGCTAATTAAAAGTACTTCTAGTGAACTGCTGGGATCATGTTGAGTTGTTGGCAGGTCATGTAAAAGATACCGTGACGGTGATCTGATGCCGGGCTGGAAAAACATGTGCATAATTAGGATGTCATCAGTGTACACAAATGACATCACTGACGACTGTTCACATTGTGTACTGTCAGCACTCACTGAGCCTAATGACAATGTACCAAGAGAACACAAGCAGCCATGTCATTTCTACTTATTGACGATACATTGCACTGCACACCACCCAGCTTATATCCGAATCAGTGGTTTTATTTCTGGCCTCTACTCAAAGCCTAAATATTCAGGTGTGACCCTAACTAAAGTTCTATGAACCATTTCCCCAACGTTGGGCTCCACGGTCACAAGGCATCGTCGCATTAAAATTATGGGACTACCATAACCGGTTCACAACTTCAAAACTTCATCATGGGAAGCAAAGTAGAAAGCAACATTGCAACCTTTCCAAAAAAGCTAACCATGTTGGCAATGCTGTGTTACTGTGGAACACCAGTATTACAGGGGTAGAAAGTGGAGATATGGAGAATAAACAAATAAGTACAGTTACAGTAGGGGGGATGCACCTCAGTTTTGTTGTAGACAGAGGCACAATATTGAGCTCTTTTAGTTGTACCTCTGTCTACAACAAAACTATGGTTCTACGGTGTTAAGGCTCCTGCACATCTTCTTGCATGGAGCCATAGAGGTGCATCCCCTCTACTGTAACTGTACTTATTTCTTTTAAAAAAAAGTTTTTCCTAGATCCGACAGAAAATTAAAATGATGGCAAATTCTGTCAGCCTCTGAATGGACATACTTTCTTGGAAGCATTCCCGATGGAGGCTTAAAGATGCATGCTGTGCATTTGGGCCCTTAACAGAAACAATAATAGACACGGTCTCTGGAAAATCAGGACTTTTAGGATGCATATTAGGAACATATTCAGCCTTATACATTAAAGGAATTGCCTATGGTAACAATCAAATTGCTGTGTTTATAGTCTAGCCCCATGGTGGCGAATCTATGGGATACGTGCCAGAGGGGGCACTCAGAGTCCTCTCTGTTGGCATACGTGCCGATGGCTACTCACCACTATAGTGATTTCCGGCCAGGGTACTGCAGTGTAAGCACCTAGGATCTTCCTCCCCTGACTTCTCCTCCTTGGTTGGGCAGGAGAAGAGGAGAAGGGAGGAGGAGTCCAGGTGCACACATTTCCACCCGCAGCATGGCCAAGAAGAAAAGCAGCAATGCTTCGACGGCAAGGAGGAGGTAAGTATATCGGTCTCAGGGGGGCACTTTTACTATTAGGGCCACTGTGGAGTTAATATTATTACAGGAGCCAAAATAGGGAACACTTACTACTGAGATCTCTGTGGGGGTCACTATTAGTACTGGAGCTGATATAAGGGACCCTATTACTACTGACGCCACTGTGGGGGGACACTATTACTACTGGGGCCACTGTGGGGGGACACTATTATTACTGGGGCCACTCTGCACATAGTAGCATACCTCAAGGTGACTTAAGGTATGTTTACACATGGTGGAAATGCTGTGGAATGTCCGCAACGGAAATTTCCGTGGCAAATGACACAGCATTTCTGCTTCCAAAAAACTGTCAAAATCCACACCCCTGGATTCTGACTGGAAATCAGCCGTGTATCCGCAGCTGATTTCATACTATGTGTTGTTCCCCCTCAGCTCCTCTCAATGCTTCCCGCCGTCAGCGAACCCCGGTGTCCGGTTCCCAGCGGCCTGGTCAGGTATCGCGCTGCTGGTCAGTTGAGGCTGGTCAGGTGAGGCCACTACAGGCCGCTGGGAACCAGAAGCCAGAAAGCACTGACAGCAGGAAGCCTTTGGAGGAGGTGAGGGGGAGCACTGTATAGTATGAAATCAGCTGTGGATACATGGCTGATTTCCAGGCAAGATCTGCACCAATGGTACTCCAGGGCTCCAGCTAGAAAAAAAAACACAGGGCGTTCCTCCCTGTCTATTTTGAAATGGCCCTGTCTTTTTGATAACGGCGAAGGTAAAATCATACGTCATAATAAGCCCCGCCCCCTGACTTGTTGGTACTTTGCGATAAATAAGTGGGTTTTGGGTTGCAGCTTGGGCACTGGACCTCTAGAGGGTTTGCCATTACTGGTCAAGCCTGTATTGCAAATTAAATTAACTCATTTGATTCTACAAAAAAAAAAAGCACACTGAAGGATTAAAAAAATGTAAAAAAAAATCTAAAATGTTACATATTAACTGTCATGGTTTTGTTTTTGAGTTTCTATTTCCTGGAAATTGCAAGTGACATCTGTCCTTGGGTGATCTTCATACTAGTGACCAGTTAATAACAAACGCCTGGCACTATCCCGAACCTTGTTAGGGCCATTTTACTTGGAACGATTATCGTTCAAGGAAACGTTCAATTGAGCGAAAACAATAAATACCGTTCCGTGTAAACGCAGCCGGGGATTTAATGAGCTTTTCGTTCTTTTTACACGGGTATAAAAATCATCGTCGGCTCGTTCACTAATCGTTCGGTTTAAATATCGATCGCTCAGTCGTTCTCAATCACTAATACAGCAAACGTGAACGACTGAATGGTTTCCCGTGCGAACGAACCAACGATGTATCTGCCTGTATAACCAGGCTGCCCAGGAGCGAACTCTAACATCATTCCCTCGTTCAAATGAGAAATTGGCTCTTCTAAAAGGACCCTTAGAAGCCGAGTCTGCACTGCCCAAGCCTTTACTCCGTACTCTTGAAGAAAGTCAAGAACTTCCTTTTTGTTATACTGCTTTACTAATGCATGGATTGTCTTTACTACAGTAGGGTTTTTCATGGGGGCAACTTTCCTATAACACACGCACACGGCACTAGTACTATTGTACACAGCCATAGAAGTACATGGGTCTCTATAGGCTTCCGATTTCTACTTTAGACAACTCCACTAACACACATTTGACAAGTAGACCTTTATTGTGTGTTACTGTAAATACTACTTTTTGAATCTGTAAACTTTTATCCTCTTCCTAGAGTTCGCTATAGAAAAACTTTATTGGTTGACTTTATACTCAATTTTGGATTAATGAAAGCACATGACGGTTTACAGGACAACCAACGTATTCAGCTTTGAACTTAGTAAATATCTGCTGTTCTGGAGGACGTTGACAAAGGGAAGGGACTTATTTTATGAAGTGAACAGAGACCTAATAAACTCCCGCGGTAAATGGCCACATTCTTCTGTTTAACACAAGAAGAAGAAGCAATAAAAAGCCTGTAAATAGTTATTTCTGTAACAAAAGATAAATACCAACTTTTTTATTAGCCCTCTAGTTAAATCCCAGTTGGTTAACAACTAAAGTAATCCATGGTAGATGGCTAGTCCCATCTCAAGGACTTATAGCATATCTGCAGATATGTTTGCACTGTTGAAGTCAATGGAGAGAGGTGGTTGTGTGCCGCACGTTTAACTGAAATCTATAGGAGTTACAGAAAGAGCCGAATATCACTTCGAAATGGAAAACTGATGACCCCATTCTACCAAAAGGTAAGAGTCCAAGAGGTAGGACCTCCAACAAAGACATTTCTAGCATATCCTGTAGATATCCCATATGTATGTAGGATGGGAGCAATATCCCTCTGAAGAGGTATTCTAATGAGAATAAGTTATCCTCTATCCACAGGATAGGGCATAACTACTGATGGTGGGGGTCCGACTGCTGGAGCCCCCATAGATTGTAAGAACAGGGGTCCTGTATTTCCTTAGAGACTGGCCACCCATGCTTGGCCAACGCTCCCTTCATTACAAGAGAAGCACTGAAAACAGTTCAAAAGCACTTGGCCATCTCCAATGCCATCATTGGAATGAATGAGGCGTTGGCCAAGCATCTCCGTTGCCGCTTCGTTCGTTTTGCCAAACACTCAGGAGATACAGGACCACCAATCTGACAATCAATGGGAGCCCCAACAGTCGGATCCCCACCAGATAGCTTTGCCTATCCTATGGATAATGGATAACTTAATATCACTGGAATACTCCTATAATAGGAATATGCTGCCAGACAACTTAATTTAGGAGACTATAGTTGCTAGACAGCATATCCCTAGCAACCAGCTGTCCAACTAGATTGGCGCTGTGCTGACAGCAGAGAAGAGGAACAGCAGCTTGTCAGCAGATTAACCATGTTCATTCCTGGTACTATTATACCTTGACGCCACCGGAAGCTAAGGGTTTAACAGGGCTTGGATGGAGGAATGCCCCTGTCACACCCCTAGCTCCCGATTGGCTAGCATCTTGAAGGTCCTAGCAGCGTGTGTAGTGATTTTTGCCTGTGCTGTAGGGTTAGGCTTAGGGATACTTTTTGCGTTAGGCTTTGATTATTAGCTGTAAATGCTTCAATGTTACAGCTGTAACATGGCAGTATTTAGAGCTAATAATGTAAGCCTAACATGAAAAGTAACCCTCACCCTAACCCTGCAGCACAGGCAAAAATCACTACACACGTTGTTGCAATCAGTTTCACCTAAACAGTCGTCCCCCGTTCCATCTCAAGTGTGATCAACATGGCGCTGCAGGAATCCCCCTTGCTGGTATGGTGTGGCTCCGCTCCCTCACTGCTCCGTCCGCCTACTTTTTGGCACCCCGGTGTGTCAGCTCTTATCTGCGTGCCGCCCGCCGTCTCTCCGCTCTGTCCCGGCCGGTGAGTCTGTGCTCGGTCCTGACTGCCGGGTCTGTGCCGCTGACAGGTGGGTGCCCCGCTGACTGTTTCTTCCTGTGTCGCTGTCCTCAGGACGACACTTAGGGGATTGAACATGCCTCCAGCCAATCAGAAGCTGGGGTATTAATTCTGAATATTACTGTATTATGTCACCACCCCGAACTTCTGCTGGCGACATAATCAACAGTACCGTCATTCCCTACCAGTATTAGCGAATGCCTCCTCATCACTTCAGGTAACGTAGCGATCCTTGTGTTTTCAATGGAAAACCTCACATTGGCCCTCAGGTGGACATCACACGCCATGCGATGAGTTTCCCTGTACCACTGAAAAACAATGGGTGATGCGTTCCGAGGAAGATGAATTGCCTCTCATGTATATGACTCCATTTTTTAAAAAAAGGGGGGGTTCATTTTTGTGCAAGACTTGTGTGTCTCGCAACGCACAAATGTTGCGCGATTTTCTTGGCCGTGTGAAAGCGTTCTTAGTCTCCCTTTTACACACAAGGATTAACATTCAAAAAATCATTGGATCGTGCAAAACGGAATGATAATCGTGCAATGTACACAAGGCCAGCAACTGAACGACAAACAATTTGTCTTCTTATCGCTCGTCGTTCCAATCAGTTCTTTTCCAGTCGTTACGTGTAAAAAGCGACCAGTCATACCTTTGTGGCTCGGCCTAATAGGGCTGCTATTTCTACGGAAGTAGAGAGATAAGTGGTAGCCATATCTTTGAGGAAACAAACTATCGGACAGGGAAAAAATTGAATCTGTCCGATTCTTGTTTTGGGGCCGCTGGGCTGAGCCCATTGGGGTCTGCTGTACGCTATGTAACATCCGCAGCCAGGATCGTGAGCCCCACTGGGGACCATGCATGTGTCTGGATGCAATCAGCAGAATGTGTTAGTGCTATAGAACTAGAAGAAGTAACTAACGAAGTGGATGTTACATGTGTTTCCTATTCATGTGTCACACTCCTATAAAGTCATAATTACTATGTAGCACATGTTATGAGCTGACTGACGTCACTTTGCATTGCCTTAAGCAAACTGCCAGAACATTCTCCTCATGTGTCAGCCAATTAACCTGAAGACTGTATATTGTACACTGTACTGGTTATACTGTATATAGAAATATATCTGCTCAGGCTCGTTAAATCAGACCTATGAACCTGCAATTTTACTCCGCGACTGCCGAGCGCGTGTGAATCTGGCCTTACTGAAATAGGCGCGTGATACTCGGTGAATGGAGTGAGCCCTATACATTTGTATAGACTGCATATGAACCGCTGTCCATATACAATACATTGTATTGTCCGTGTGATATGCGGGCATGTGCAGTATACCTGCAGCCATATGATGTTTATAAACCCAGCAGATCCGTCATTTACAAACATGGTAAAACGCTACTGGGAGACCCGTAGCATTCTACAGATAAGTTTGTGGGCATGAGCCCTTATACTCAGTTCCACTACTGAGAATATATTAGGAAGTAGCTGTTTATACAATTCCTTAAAAATATATTAGTGTAGCTTCACTTAAAGGGGTGTCAGTGATCAGCCGAAATCTGTTGAAAGAACGGGACTGTCATGAGGTGGGTTACAGGGCTGGAGCATCACTCACATTTCATGGCGCTTCTGCCAGTAATCCATTCCAGTGCCTTTTAGGACTTTGCCGTCTTTCGCCAATCGGGAGCTAGGGGTGTAACAGGGGCGTTCCTCCTGTCAAACTCCTAGCTTCCGGTGGCTTCAAGGTACACCAGTACCGAAAGAACCACTGGTAAGATGGAACAGTACCTCTGCAGCACCACCTATTGGAAGGCAGCATTCCTGCAAGTCAATGTCAGACTTTTTAAACAAGCTTTATAACAATGACTGGGAATTTCATTCGCCTTACAATTCCCAGTCATTGATATAAAACGTGTTTAAAAAGTCTGACATTGACTTGCAGGAATGCTGCCTTCCAATAGGTGGTGCTGCAGAGGTATTGTTCCATCTTTCTATTTGCATATTTCCCAGAGGGGCATGGATGGTCTTATAAGTCTCCTCATACCTTCTAGGTGCTCTCCTTACGGAGAAACAATATCTTTCCCTTCCTGTTGAAAGAACATCAAATGTTTGCTTTCCTTTACAATGACACCACTGCGGAAATGAGGAAACACAATGATAGTTGATTTAAGTGAATTTTCTGAATTTTTCTAGAGCCCTTTATTGACTATATAGGAGCGAGACAACAAAAACTTTAGCTGAAAGTGACCGGACCATCTCACACAACACAGCCTATTGTCCTCATACATATGTACATATGGGGCGAGTTGCTTAGCTTTTTGTTACACTGCAGCCATGCCATAAACTCTGAAAGTAATTCTAGTACTTTTGATTGTTCTGAAAACACTAAACAACTCAACATGACAGACAACATGATGTTAATATCCCACCAAACCAGAAAAACTTGCTTCATTAGTAGTCCGCCTCACATTCCATGATCCAGCATGCCACTTATTGTTAATAAGCAACTACTTGTGCTGCTCATTATCTGTTGGACAGTTCTGAAGATATTGCGGTGTATAACTAGTTACCTGCACTGAAATATTAGCCAACTGCATTCTTTTCAGTTATCCAATACATTATCACATGAGCTGCAAGCAATACAGATCTGAACACTAGATAAGAAAATTACAGGATCCTATCAACACAGTCCACAGGTCACCAATTTTGGTGCTCTACAGTTTGCAAATGGGCCACAGGAATATGTCTGCTGGCAAGGTGCTAAATATTTGACAACTTTCCTGATCTTTAGACTTGGCTAAGGAGAGGATTAGAAAATGACACAAAAGGCAATTCCTGAACTCCATGCCAGAGTTGTGCTTAATGGCCCTTTTACACTAGACAACATCCGGCTAAATGACTGCAGGAGCACTGACATCATCGCTAAGGTCATTAGCGCTCGTACAGAGCGTTTTAAACAGACAGACTTCGACGCTGGATTGTGGGCTTCTTGCTCAAAACTTCATATGAAGCGCTGAGCGGGGAGCATTTACACGGAACGAGAAGCCAGCGATCCTGCGGTAGTTTTTATGCTGACTGAAAGTTTTTATGCTGACTGTGGTGCGTAATGTGCAGCATGCACATTACGCACCACAATAGGCTATTAAAGAGAATGCAACTGAAATGTGTTTACGCCCATGTGAATAAGCCCTTAAGCTGGCTTCACACGCACATATAAACATGCGCCAAATTTGCGTGCACAATATGCAATGAATAAAACCCATTGATTTCAACATGTGTGTATTTTACATGCGCATTTTTGGCAAAAAAAGATCTATCTTTCTGCGCATTTGTACACCAAAGGTCCCAATAAAAGTCAATGATGGGGTGCACAAATGCATGTGCAATACGCAAGGAGATGCGTGAAATACTGAGTCATTCCGCTGGAAGAAGAACGCATCTGGAACTAACTAGTCATTGCAATTGGTGCTTTGCTTGCTGCGCGCAAATAAATATGCAGTAAAGGCAAAAAAAGTGCAGTATAATACGACAATATGTGTGCAAAAAAAAATAATGCTGAAAACTGCGCTATTTTTTCCGTAAAAAAATAAACAAAACAGAAACCTAACTGTCTAGAAACTTAAGTATTTCTGTTTTATGTTGTTTTAAACCCCATTTAAATCAATGGGGGGGGGGTCATTTTATTTCAGTGGAGCAAAGGACTGAAACCCTGAATCCAGTCCTAATGCAGGAGTCAAAGCAGACTAACTTTTGGAAATTCTATACAGAAAATCAAAGGCAGAATAAATTGTCACATAGTCACATAGTATCTCACATCACTACCAGTGTTCCAGTATTAATAGCGATGCAGAAGCATGCATGACACCTAATACACAGCAAGGCAGCCTCTTGCACTGTACTTTTGAACACCTCTCATCCATGTTGTCACACTTGCATAGCATTCTGTGACTTTTCCAGAGTCGGTGCATCAGGTATAGCATCCGATAGTACAGACACATCGGAGCAGGGCATTAGGCGATCGTCCGTCCTCGTACTTACAATGCTTCTTTCCATCAATAAGCCTCATTGTGCGGTAGCTGTAGCGTCAGTGAGCAGCCGTCCTGTCCGCACAGCTCGGCATCCCAGCACAGTCTCGTCTGGATGTACTAAGAACAAGGTCACATATTTCTCCGCTGCACATAAATTACGACATGTCTGTCTCGTGCCGTCCTACTCCGGGATTTACAGAGCAGCCACAATAGCAGCGCTCCCCGCCTCCTCATTGGCTGATCAGAGACCGGCCCCCCCGTGGTGTCAGTGGGTGTGTCTGTGCGCCTGCTTCCTGATTGGCTGAGCTCAGTAGGCATTTAAACTCGGCATTGATTTGAAGCAGCAGTCCATCCCCTGCTTGTGCTGCGGTGCCAGCTGCCCAGGGAGGGCTGCCAGGGAATCGTACCCACAGGAAGCCTGAGCTCATCGGAGTAGAATAGCCAGCACCTAGCCACACTGAGCCTTCCAACCGATAATCGCTGGTGTCATAATAATCGATATGATCAGTTTAAAGGGAACATGTCAGCACTTTTTACCACACTTTAAGGGCTTTGTACCCACTAGTGTTTTTTTTAACGCTGCAATACCGCTGCGTACAAAAAAATTGCATCGCACAAAAATCGCAACGGCACAAACTTTCAATTTTTGTGCGATGCGAATTTAACATTAGAAAGTCCCATTAAAAAAAATGCAGCGATATCGCAGCATTAAAAAAACAAAAAAAACCTTAGTGGGTAAAAGCCCTAAAGCATCCTTCATGGGGGTGTATGAGTATTTGCGCAAGCATAGCCTTTTTTTGGAACAAACAATACTTTTTTTTGCATGAGCATCGGCATAGCTTATTGTACTTTTTGCACCAGCAAGATATTTTCATTTGTGCATGGCAAGCAAAGATGCAGCAATTGAAGTGGCTAATTTGTCTTCCAGGTGTGTTCTTTATCCAGTGGTATTACGCAGTGTTTCATGCATGTCCTTGCGTTTTCTGCACAACCCTACCCCCCTGGCTGTGGAAGGTGCACCAAAATTCTGCAACAAAGTACTGTACTATGTAAAGTGAATGAGGTTATCACAAACCCCATTCACACACAGCGGAAGAAATGTGCAGTGGAAAATAGGGATGCTGTAGATTTTCTTAGATGAAATGATTGTCGGGCACTTAGAGTAACCCTCCGAGCCTGGTGAAACAAAGGTGACTACACCGTTAGAGCAACCCCCCGGGCCTTGGGAAACAAAGGTGACTGCACCGCTTAGAGCAACCCTATGGGCCTGGAGAAACAAAGATGGCTGCACTGTTTCTTTGATACTTGGGGCACACTGTGTACTAGTATGCATCTTTAATGTAAGACGCTATACACCTGCTTGGACTGGCTAGTGCTGCCCACAGAAGCAGCACTGGACAGTCAGAGTGTTTTACGACTACTGATGCATACTAATGCACAATGTGCATCAAGTAGTCAGAGAAGCAGGGCAGCCATCTTTGTTTCTTCAAGCCTGGAGGGTCGCTTTAAGCCCCCGACAGTCATTTCAAAGACTATTGCTGTTGTGCTTTCAAACAGCAGCAATAGTCTATCACGGAATGGAGGAGAAGCAAGCCAGAGATCTCTACTGGCCACCAGCCTCTATTCACTGTGAACAGGCAGTCGCTCAAAGATGAATGACTACCTGTTTATACCAAGTGAGAAGTCACTCACTAGTCCCTTGCTTCTAGGGAGCTGAAATGAAGCGACTAATTTCTTGCTCAGTCCCCTATCATGGGGCCACTGTCGGTCAAACACACATTTGACTGATTTTACGACCAATAGTTGGCCTGCGTGAAAGTATCCTATGCACATATCCTTAGTGTGCCCATACATGCTCCAGACCTCTGTCACAATTGCATGTAGGACTTTGTTGGTTGCTAGCTGCCACTTGGATTTGCTAAAAGGGCTATCCACAGATTGTAAAAACTCAACTGGAGTAGTGGAGTTGGAACTGCCACTTTTGGCTGAACTCTCACGAGCGGTCATGTAATATTGTTGGCCCCTCCGTTGTTGGTCATGTCATTGCTGAGGGTCTGACCATCGACTCATGATAATAACTAAGCCAGCTCCTCCGATTGCTGCATCAGCTGTGATAGAAGGAGGTTGGCCTAATTATTAAAATGAGCAGAAAGTGGGATCTTCAGCGATGACATCACCGACAATGGATGGGCCTCAATACCATGTGACCACTTGTCAGAACCTGGCTGGAAGTGGTTGTTCTGACTCTGCTAACTTCGGGTAACTTTTTACAAGCCTGGGATATCCTGGTGACACCCAGCAATCAGCAGAGACCCACTCGATTGTTGCCCCATGTAAACAGAACAGCGAACAGCCAACAAACACTTGTTTGCCAGCTGATGGCATCTTTTATGCGACCGCAAAAATTATGTGCGACCGCCGATGAAAGTGCATGGAAGGAAGAACGGTTGTATGAACTACCATTCGTCTCCCATGCAGTTTGTATCGGACTATATTGAAAACGAGCACCGGTCGACTTGTTATATCAAGCTCGTCATTGTAAATGGGATTAGGCCAGCTCACACCAATATATATTACGGGCCCATTTTTGCACCTATAATAAGCTCATCTGAAACTGGCACTTGGGTATGTTCACACATGGCAGATATAGTGCAGACATTTCTTTTACTCTCCCATTCACCTTAAAGGGAACCTGTCACCATCTATGCGCACCATAAATGGGGAGGTATTTTTTGTACTTACCTGTCTCCCTGTTCCTGCGCTGTCACCTGTGGAAGTCGGTGCATGGACAGTGTAGCAGACTCACCTCTGCAGGCTGTGCATGCATGTACATTGTACGAGGGGCTGCTGACAAGTCTTTGGCTTTGTGTTCTTTTTTTGTTTCTATGGTAACGAATGTTACATCACATGGAAGCCTTATGTGTCTAATATATGTTTTCAAAATGTTGTGTTTGTAGCTTATGGCAACAGTGATCTCGGCACGCGGGAAAACAAAAAGGTGGCGTCTAAGGCAATATTCACAGCAAATGAGAGCAGGGAGTGATAAAAGTCTTGTTTCTGCAAGGAAAGTCCGCGAAGGATATTCATGGTGATATGTTACAGACATTGGGGAATCAATGCCCTTCATATTCTACAGTTAAGAACTGGGTTGCCAAATTTAAAACGGGCCACTTCAGCACCAATGATGAGGAACGTCCTGGATGACCGAGAGAGGTTGTTGTTCCGGAGATCGTTGATGTTGTGCACAACCTCATACTGGAGAATCGGCGAATTTCAGCTAAAGGAATAGCAGACCTCATGGGGATTTCTGGTGAATGTGTTTGTGTCATTGTCTATGAACATTTGAACATGAAGAAGCTATCTGCAAAGTGGGTCCCCAAATGTTTGACTACAGATCAGAAAAGCATGCGAGTGAAAACTTCCCGGTCCATTTGTCAGCGTTTCCGGACTGATAAGAACTTCCTGGATCGACTGGTCACTATGGATGAGACCTGGATTTATTTGTATGACCCTGAAACCAAGAAGCAGTCAAAAGAGTGGAGGCACAGTGGTTCTCCTCGCCCAAAGAAGTTCAGGGTGCAAAAATCAGCCACTAAGGTGATGGTGTCTGTGTTCTGGGATAAGGAGGGTGTGCTGCTAGTGGACTACCTTCAAAATGGTTCCACTATCAATGCAAGGTTTTACATTGAACCTTTGAACCAATTGAAGGCAGCTCTGAAGGCCAAAAGGTGCGGCAAGCTGTCCAAAGGAATCTTGTTCCCGCAAGACAACGCCTCCGCTCACACTGCACAAGCGACCACAGCAAAACTGGTGGAGCTAGGCTTCCAGCTGGTTGACCACCCACCTTATTCACCAGATCTAGCTCCCTCCGACTATCATCTGTTTCCAAACGTGAAGAAACACCTCGAGGGTACCAAATTTCACACCATTTCTGATTCCATGGCTGCTATGGATGACTGGTTTAAGGCACAACTGAAATCCTTCTTTTTGCAAGGCTTACAGAACTTGGAATACCGATGTAAGAAGTGTGTTGACATCAGTGGAGAGTATGTGGAATAAATCTAAAGTTTCATCTTCCTAGCTCGTTTATTTCTGGGTAAAGCCAAAGACGTATCAGCACCCCCTCGTATTGGAATGTATGCACACAGATGAGACTGTTGTGCTGTCCAGATGCTGACTTTCATGGGTGACAGTGCAGGACCAGGGAGTTGGGTAAGTATAAAAAAAACATCCCCGGACTCCTAAGGACCTGTCCTACGAGTATCGTAACTTAGTTTATGGTGTCCATAGGTGGTGACAGGTTCTCTTTAATGGAGTTTGCAGAAATCCAAGCACATGCTGCAGAACCATTTAACTCCCTACAAATCTAAGGCCTCTTTCACACAGCCAAGAATCTTGCGCTATTTTTTTCACATCTTCGGCACGCATCGCCCATTCATTTCCCGCGCTGTCGCTTTTTATTCTGAAATTTGGTGCTGGATCTGTGACGGAACCTCCGACCGGAGCTTCCAACGCAGATGTTAAACCACCTTAATTGGATTTTCAGTAGCAGAAACTTCTGCAACAAATCTGCTTAGCGTGATAATGTACTGGAAACGTCCAATTAGTACGAGAAGCAGTTTAGTCAGTGACTGCGCCGATTCTTCATACTGGATTCCTCGCTGCTTCGACCTTACCCCAGCCACACAAAGGGGCCCCAGAATCCTGGTGTAAATTGCATCAAGCTTTCCTTTGTGTCTAAAAAAGGCGAGAAGTTGTTAAATGCACCAAACATGTGCGCCATTTTTTGTTAAACGTTGTCATGTAGTAGCATAAGGGTGAGAAATGTTTCCAACAACCCCAGTGAGTTGCCTCACATTTATCCTTGACCTATTTTGATACATTTTGTGCCATTCTTGCAGACTCATACAACTTACACACTACTGATTGAGCAAAAAATATGGTGAGAGAGTTATCTCAAATTCCCCACGTGTCCTACAAAGTAATTCAATGTAGCGAAGCAAATCCACAAGTGGAATATTACACGTTCCTCGCCATGAAGGGCCGCGGGTCGGATAGCTTATATTGACTTCAATGGAAGCTGCCCGTGCTTAGCCCACATGAAAATGGAGCATGCTGCGATTTTTCCACCGCGAGTGGAAAAATCACAGTCGCTGCCCGCTCATGTGAGCGGACATGTGGATGCTCCATTGGTTTGAATTGGTGCAAAATGCAGCGGATTGTCCGCGCTGGAGAAGATCATGGATTCCGCAGTTCAAACCCGTCCGTATGCAGGGGGCCTTAGACTATTTGTCTTCGTAAAAAAGAAAATACTATGTTCTAAATAATATGTTCTGTTTCTGTCAGATTTTGGACCGATTTGTTTTGGTATGTAAGGGTGTATTAACACAGCCACGCTTCATGTACCAGTTGCGTCCAATGGTGATATGGATTGGCTTCGCTCACATGCGCAATTTTAACTGCGCATTTTGGTCACATATAAAAAAAAAGCACCGCATGCTCTATTTTCCTGAGTATTTGGGCACCAAAATTTCCCATGAAACTCAATGGGCATTGCCAAATGTCCACAAAATACGCTAAGAGATGCGTGAAACATTGCGTAATTGCGCAGGAAATAGAACACATCTGGAACTCATTAGATTAATTAGCCATTTCAATCGGTGTGTGTTTTTGAGCCATGCGCAAGGCACAAAAGAACAGCAAAATATGCTGATGGGTGCGCAAAAAAGCTTCATTCTTCATTCTCCTACGCTCATGTGAATCCAGCCTTACGAGAAAGCGCCCATTATTATCTATGGGATCTTAAAAAAAAAATATATATATATATATATATATATCACATGGCACTTGCATGCCGACACAATTCTTGCTATTGGGAACTATTGAAAGCACACGACATTTTTTTCATGGTCGTGAAAATCGCAAGTACGCAGTTGCGTTATGTTTCAGCAAAAACGCAGCATGCGCACATTCGGAATCGCAATTGAGTGTGCTTTTCGAACCGATACCTCGCTCGCCCGTGTGAATGCACCCGGATGGAAAAATCCTTGGTGTGAACATACCCTACGAATCGCATCCGATCTTAGTAGCAATTAACAACTGTCGTTAAATAAATGGTTCCATCTAGGTGACAATCCCAGAAGCCCACCACTGCTGCCACTTACGGGGTCTACTCCTCCTGCCCGAGTCCATCCTCCTCCGGATCCGGCTCTTCTTGGCCGGGGAGCCTTGATGCAGGGGGTCCGGGGGCGATCGCTGGTGCACGGCTGCATGCTCGCTGCCCTCCCCGTTACTGAAGGGTCCGGAGAATCCGTTCTGGATGTGGGGAGCCGAGGCCGCTGCGGGCTGCGCAGGATCCCCCATCGCTGCAGGAGGAGGCCGGGGAGCGCCTCCAGCGGCCGCTGCGGTGGGGCTAGTGCCCGGGCGCAGGTGGGGACGTGCCCGGTGACAGATGCGGGGTCATGTCCCCTGATTCCAATGACCGAATGTAGCCGCCAGTACGGCAGCGCTGGGTGACGTCACGCCCCGCCCCCATGACGGGGTAGTCAGGAGCGCGCCCCGGGGACAAGGCTGCGCGGTGGTGACAGCAGTGCATGTGCCGGTGGCTGCAGATGACAGCAGCTCATTACCGCCCCCTTCCCTCCAGGACATCGTGCCCTACCTACAACAGCATTGTAGCAAGAGAAAAAGGAAAAATTCCTCAGCGCTCACACCAATATGTGCATGTAAATATAAGTGAAGAAAGGGTTGAACTTACTCGATGGAGGCGCCTATAGCCCAGGCGCCTCCCAGTCCAGGATTCGCTTATCGCACGGAGGTGACAGCCAGCAGCAGCGGAGGTATTTTCACAGCTTTTATTATATATCATATATGCAGTAGATATACACAACGCGTTTCGGCCTGGAGGCCTTTTTCAAGTGTACAGATTACTTTAAACATTGCAATTATATAAGGGTTACCTGGGAGGTGTTGTGTACTGTGGCGAATCCCGTTTGTATGAGGGGAAGGATCGAGGGAGTGGTCATGGGAGGAGAAAGCGCCAAATTTGGTGCGATACTCCTCCCTGGGGATCCCTTGTGACGTCAATGTCACATGTGTACCTGCATCA
This sequence comes from Eleutherodactylus coqui, assembly GCF_035609145.1. Lineage (NCBI taxonomy): Eukaryota > Metazoa > Chordata > Amphibia > Anura > Eleutherodactylidae > Eleutherodactylus > Eleutherodactylus coqui. Next base: position 214,757,105 of record NC_089840.1, on the reverse strand, counting down.
CTGCGGGCGCACCGTTTGGTTGGAGTAAAACGACCTCAATGGGAGTGGCCACCAACATGTACCCACCCACCTATCGGATGTGCGATCACATATATACAAAGTGTGTGTATCGGAGGAGAAGGTCGGAGGAATGAACTTTGGAAGGGAAAAGCACCAAATTTGATGTGATGCTCCTCCCTGGAAATCCCTAATGACATCACTGTCACGTGTGTGCCCGCATAGCTTCGGGCACACCGTTGGTGGAGTAGAGCGACCTCAATGGGAGTGGCTACCAGCTGGTGCCCACCCACCTGTTAAAAATGTGTTCCCATGATGTGATCACGTGTTCCGGGTAATCCCGGATGACGTATGGGTCACATGTGGAGCTCGCATCGTATAGAATGCACTAAGTGTGCATATCGGGTGTCTACAGAGGAAACTGGTGCACCTGCAACTGTCTTCTAATATACAACAGTTTAACCTACCGACTAGTGGGAGATCTTCCATCTGGATACAGCAATCCATCGGGGTATGTTTAACTCATGGACAGTCCATCTTTGTCCTTGTCATTGTTATAGGGGGCTTTTTAAAAAATAATAAAAACTAATTGATATCTTGATGGTGTAGTGCACTGTGTATCGGATGTCAAATTCATATGTTGCATATATAAAAACATACCTCATAATGAGTGAATATTTATAAGGGAGTTACAGTGTATTAAATAACTATATGTATATTATATTATCATCATGGTATGTATGGTTACATTCTTGTTTTTTTCAAAGGAACATAAAAAATTTTTTTTACTCATTAGTGTAGTAACTGTTAATAATACATAACATATTATAAATACACACCTTCAAGAAATTAAAATTAGATCATATACTAATACGATTAAAAAGGGGACCATATGTCCTGTTTAAAAAATTTTTTTGTATATATATATATAGAAATTAGAATAATATGGAATAAATGTTAATAAATATAAAATTTTGGGCTATTTATATCAAATTAATTTAATGCATGATCATATTAAAATTTCTCCAAAGTCTCATTCAAACCGTGCGGTATAAGCGTATTAAAATGGAAGATATAAAACATTTCTTTTGTTCTTAATTTAGAAAATTCCCCTTTCGTTATTTGTTCAACCGGAGTTATTCTGAGTTGAGTAGGGTCTGATGAATGGTGTGTGAAGAAGTGTTTTGATACACTATGTTTGAGATAACTATTTTTAATGTTTGATCTATGTTGGTTGAGACGACAGCGTAAGGTGTTTACCGTGCGCCCAATGTATCTCAATTTGCACGGACATTCGATCATGTATATAACATAATCACTGGCACAGTTTAAAAATTGATTAATGCGATATGCTGGAGTATCTATGTTTATATCTATATCTGTTCGTTTATGACATATATTATGGCAACATTTACATGTCGGTCTACCACATCTGTGAGCTCCTATAGTCTGTATAGAAGAATAAAGTAGTTTGGTTCTTTTCCTAGGTCTAAATTGTCGTGGTTGGGAGGGAGCTAATATATTTGCTAAAGTACGACTCCTTCTAAATGTAATTTTAGGATGTAAAGGTATATCTGATACTAAAAAGGGATCAGATTGAAGAATATGCCAATGTTTCTTCACAATTTTTTTAAGTTCTCTATGATGCGAGTTATATCGAGTTATTAAATTACAGTCACGATTCAAATCCATATCCTCCTTTTTCAAGGTCCTAGTTGGGTTCAATGGCTGGAGATCCCTATTCTCTAGTTTGGCCCTATTGTAGGAACTAGAAACTAGAGTTTTGGGATATTTTTTATCCATAAATCTCTCCGCTAATGTTGCTGATTGTTTGTCATATTCTTGGATGGTCGAACAGTTTCTTCTGATCCGTTTAAATTGCCCGTATGGGACATTGAGCTTCCATTGTTTCGCGTGATCACTTCGGAAATCCAAGAAACTGTTCGCATCTACAGTTTTAAAATGCGTTTTAGTGTGGATTCTTCCTGCATGTATATAGATATCTAAATCCAGAAAGGTAGCTTTCGTGTGACTGATCGAACCAGTAAATTCCAGATTCCATGTGTTATCATTCATATTCTGAATGAAACTTGTGGCTTCTTCGACGGTACCGTCCCATATCATGATGATGTCGTCTATGAATCTCCTATATAGTTTAATGTGGGGATTGGTGAGTGCTTGTTCGAATGCGCCCATATATAGGTTAGCATAGACTGGTGCGCATTTCGTGCCCATCGCAGTCCCGCGCGTTTGGATATAGAATTTACTGTTAAATGTGAAAAAATTATTGTAAAGTATAAAATATAATTCACTTTTCACATTTAACAGTAAATTCTATATCCAAACGCGCGGGACTGCGATGGGCACGAAATGCGCACCAGTCTATGCTAACCTATATATGGGCGCATTCGAACAAGCACTCACCAATCCCCACATTAAACTATATAGGAGATTCATAGACGACATCATCATGATATGGGACGGTACCGTCGAAGAAGCCACAAGTTTCATTCAGAATATGAATGATAACACATGGAATCTGGAATTTACTGGTTCGATCAGTCACACGAAAGCTACCTTTCTGGATTTAGATATCTATATACATGCAGGAAGAATCCACACTAAAACGCATTTTAAAACTGTAGATGCGAACAGTTTCTTGGATTTCCGAAGTGATCACGCGAAACAATGGAAGCTCAATGTCCCATACGGGCAATTTAAACGGATCAGAAGAAACTGTTCGACCATCCAAGAATATGACAAACAATCAGCAACATTAGCGGAGAGATTTATGGATAAAAAATATCCCAAAACTCTAGTTTCTAGTTCCTACAATAGGGCCAAACTAGAGAATAGGGATCTCCAGCCATTGAACCCAACTAGGACCTTGAAAAAGGAGGATATGGATTTGAATCGTGACTGTAATTTAATAACTCGATATAACTCGCATCATAGAGAACTTAAAAAAATTGTGAAGAAACATTGGCATATTCTTCAATCTGATCCCTTTTTAGTATCAGATATACCTTTACATCCTAAAATTACATTTAGAAGGAGTCGTACTTTAGCAAATATATTAGCTCCCTCCCAACCACGACAATTTAGACCTAGGAAAAGAACCAAACTACTTTATTCTTCTATACAGACTATAGGAGCTCACAGATGTGGTAGACCGACATGTAAATGTTGCCATAATATATGTCATAAACGAACAGATATAGATATAAACATAGATACTCCAGCATATCGCATTAATCAATTTTTAAACTGTGCCAGTGATTATGTTATATACATGATCGAATGTCCGTGCAAATTGAGATACATTGGGCGCACGGTAAACACCTTACGCTGTCGTCTCAACCAACATAGATCAAACATTAAAAATAGTTATCTCAAACATAGTGTATCAAAACACTTCTTCACACACCATTCATCAGACCCTACTCAACTCAGAATAACTCCGGTTGAACAAATAACGAAAGGGGAATTTTCTAAATTAAGAACAAAAGAAATGTTTTATATCTTCCATTTTAATACGCTTATACCGCACGGTTTGAATGAGACTTTGGAGAAATTTTAATATGATCATGCATTAAATTAATTTGATATAAATAGCCCAAAATTTTATATTTATTAACATTTATTCCATATTATTCTAATTTCTATATATATATATACAAAAAAATTTTTTAAACAGGACATATGGTCCCCTTTTTAATCGTATTAGTATATGATCTAATTTTAATTTCTTGAAGGTGTGTATTTATAATATGTTATGTATTATTAACAGTTACTACACTAATGAGTAAAAAAAATTTTTTATGTTCCTTTGAAAAAAACAAGAATGTAACCATACATACCATGATGATAATATAATATACATATAGTTATTTAATACACTGTAAACTCCCTTATAAATATTCACTCATTATGAGGTATGTTTTTATATATGCAACATATGAATTTGACATCCGATACACAGTGCACTACACCATCAAGATATCAATTAGTTTTTATTATTTTTTAAAAAGCCCCCTATAACAATGACAAGGACAAAGATGGACTGTCCATGAGTTAAACATACCCCGATGGATTGCTGTATCCAGATGGAAGATCTCCCACTAGTCGGTAGGTTAAACTGTTGTATATTAGAAGACAGTTGCAGGTGCACCAGTTTCCTCTGTAGACACCCGATATGCACACTTAGTGCATTCTATACGATGCGAGCTCCACATGTGACCCATACGTCATCCGGGATTACCCGGAACACGTGATCACATCATGGGAACACATTTTTGACAGGTGGGTGGGCACCAGCTGGTAGCCACTCCCATTGAGGTCGCTCTACTCCACCAACGGTGTGCCCGAAGCTATGCGGGCACACACGTGACAGTGATGTCATTAGGGATTTCCAGGGAGGAGCATCACATCAAATTTGGTGCTTTTCCCTTCCAAAGTTCATTCCTCCGACCCTCTCCTCCGATACACACACTTTGTATATATGTGATCGCACATCCGATAGGTGGGTGGGTACATGTTGGTGGCCACTCCCATTGAGGTCGTTTTACTCCAACCAAACGGTGCGCCCGCAGTGATGCAGGTACACATGTGACATTGACGTCACAAGGGATCCCCAGGGAGGAGTATCGCACCAAATTTGGCGCTTTCTCCTCCCATGACCACTCCCTCGATCCTTCCCCTCATACAAACGGGATTCGCCACAGTACACAACACCTCCCAGGTAACCCTTATATAATTGCAATGTTTAAAGTAATCTGTACACTTGAAAAAGGCCTCCAGGCCGAAACGCGTTGTGTATATCTACTGCATATATGATATATAATAAAAGCTGTGAAAATACCTCCGCTGCTGCTGGCTGTCACCTCCGTGCGATAAGCGAATCCTGGACTGGGAGGCGCCTGGGCTATAGGCGCCTCCATCGAGTAAGTTCAACCCTTTCTTCACTTATATTTACATGCACATATTGGTGTGAGCGCTGAGGAATTTTTCCTTTTTCTCTTGCTACATTGTTGTCTCCTTCACTCCGTGAATGGAGTTTCCTCTAGCTGCCGTCTCATCATGATATGAGACCTCTTTGGAGCACCTACAAACCCTTGGCTCTATTTGAGAAGATTGATCTTCAACTATAGCCTACTCTGCAGAATCACTACAGCTTCAACATCTCCGCAGTGAGCGCTCTCCTATCCATACCCTTCTACAACAGCATTGTGGTACACGGCTGAGTCATCTGAGCCTGCAAGAAGCCACATTGTTTCCCATAACAAAATGGCAAGAATGTTGCAATTTATGGCTTCATATCATTTCCCCCAGCTGTCATAATAAAGAGTCACCTGGTGTTGGGTTCCAGTGAGCCCCTGTGAAATTAAGGCCCGCAGCACATGAATGAGTCGGATTCCGCATACTCTTGTATGAACCCGGCCATAAAATGTATCAAATTTATCAACGTTGTACCATAAGCACTGCGGAATAAGTTGGCGCTATACAAATAAAGATTATTATTATTATTATTATTATTAATATTTCATAACTTTGTAGCATCTTTAAACTGGAGAAGGGAAGAAAAGCTGCCAAAAAACTGGTGTCAGAAAAAGGGTAGTTTCACATGGGTGATCGCAATATCGCCACGAGAAAATCGTGACAAAATTACGTCTTTTTTCCTATGATTTTTGAGCGTCACGCTGCTTTTACTCGCAAAAACATCTTTGTCACTTGCGATTGTCTAGAGCGATTTTGCTGCAATTTTTTTGCGCAAAAGTTAACAGGACTTTCTAATATTAATAATGCTTCACGCAAAAATCCCAAGTTCGTGCATTGCAAGGCGATAAAAAGGAGGCTCCATAGGGAAACATGGGCGATAATTTTAAAAAATGTGCAAAATGCAGAAAGATAGGGCGTGCTGTGATACTTTGTATCTCAACATCGCATAAGTGAAAACATTGCAAATGTGAAGGAAACCATTGATAATCATTGGTTTCATAATTCTGCGCTTCTACTCACTCTCGCATCGCGTGAAATTCCCATGATTTTATCGCCCGTGTGAAACCACCCTAACTACCCAAAGTGTCTTTCTGGATCATCAAGCCCTCCGTGGATCCATCGGCGTGCCCTGCGGTGGGGAGTTGGTTTATATATTCCTGGTGGTCTAATTGATTGCATTTCTGGACTATTAGTTGAATCGTGCTTCACTGCTTGTAGATCATATTGTGTAGCGCACATCGGGATTGTAAGTCCTTAGAGATGAGCGAGCATACTCGCTAAGGGCAATTACTCGAGCGAGCATTGTCCTTAGCGAGTACCTGCCCGCTCGGCAGAAAAGATTCGGCTGCCGGCGCAGGTGACAGGTGAATTGCAGGAGTGAGCAGGGGGGAGCGGGGGGGGGGGGGGGGAGAGGGAGGGAGAGATCTCCCCTCTGTTCCTCCCCGCTCTCCCCAGTCGCTCCCCGCCCCCTGCCGGCACCCGAATCTTTTCTTCCAAGCGGGCAGGTGCTCGCTCAAGTAATCGTCCTTAGTGAGTATGCTCGCTCATCTCTATAAATCATGTATTATTTCATCATGCATAGGAATTCAAATCCTCCTCTGGGCACTACTAATTGGGACACTCCCTTCCATTCACTTATAAACCCTGAGAGGGTAAATAAGGTGACTTAATGGTGCATTTAGACGGAATGATAATCATTCCAAAAATTGTGCAAACCAAATAAAGTAAACGATAATCATTTAGTTTACAAGCGAGCCGATGTTTCCTTCTCGTTCCTCGTTCAGTTTCAGCTTGCATAAAAATCATTGTTGGCTCATTTACTTCTCGTTGCGTCCCAACTCTTCCCGCTCGGTGTGTCACATAGGAATGTGAAAGATTGTATGAGAACTGAACGATTCTCAACAATGATCTGCCTGGCTCAACAGACTGCACAAGTGCAAAAAAGTTGGTGATGATGTCATCAGCTGATTCGCTCGGGCAGACTAGAATCTCGCAGTTCTTGTTGTGTGTTAAAGGGCCAGTAGCATGTACCATGATTATGGATGGTGGAACTTCCTCCTCATTACAAGATATGAAGTTGGGTTTGGAAAAACACAAGGACTTGGTGGGATTTCACTACTCTATGCAATTACGTGGAACGCAACATGATACATAGAGAGATTTACGGAGCAAGAAAGTCCCCACCACAATTTGTAATGGACATTATGGTCCAATAGAATGGTTCGTACATCATCTGTTCAGTTTATGAACGTAATGATCAAGTATGAAGATGATATCCAAAAAGAAAACCAGGTCAACATATAGGAGTTACAAGACTCTGTGGAAACCCACCTACGGCACCCTGCACACGGGCGGATTTTCATTGCGGAATCTGTAGCAGGTATCCGCCTCCGGATTCCGCAGCAAATACTGACCATAACATGCTACTGAAAAACGTTTTTCCTCTGCACAAACGGGAATATATTGCAATTTTCCACTCGCTTCCATTGAAGTCACGTCAGTGGTACGGCAGAAAGGTTGCGGATTCTGCATCATCGCGGGAAAAACAGAGGTTTAAAAAAAATCTAAATAATCCGCGTAAAAACGTCCATGTGAATAAGGCCTAAGGAGAGTACCTAGAAGGTAAAGATAGAACAATGGCCCTGCAGAGCCAACTATTGGAAGGCAGCATTCCTGCAAGTAAGGGCTCATTCACAGGGGGAGCTAGGTGCACAAAAATCACGTGCTTAAAAAACGTGGGTATTAGAACCAATGGTTGCCATTGGTTCTAATGGCCGTCTGTTTTTTGCACGCGTGATTTTTGCGCACCTAGCTCCCCATGTGAATGAGCCCTTAATGTCAGACCCTTTATACAGGTCTTTATAACAATGATTGGGAATTGAAAATCAAAAGCGAGAATCCATACACAGACAGCTGTTTCGGAGGTTTTCCCCCTCATTAGTGTGCAGTAGGATCCTGGCTTGGATAGTGAGAGGTCTATGATGTGAGTCAGGAAGGGTATTATCTCTCCTTATGGAGAGAACCCAGAAGGAGAGCGAGGGTCAGTTCCCAATCATTGTTATAAAGACTTGTATAAAGGGTCTGACGTTGATTTGCAGAAATGCTGCCATCCAATAGGTGGCGCTGCAGAGATATTGTTTCATCTTCCTTATTTGCATATTTTCCAGAGGATCAACATTGCCTTATAAATCTCGTCATTCACCTCCTAGGGGGACTTCTTAAGGAGAGATGATACCCTTCCCAGTCTATTTAGACTGCATGAGCACAAAAGAGCTGGTAATGACATCATCAGCTCACCGCACGTGCAAACGAGAATCGTGAGGTTCTCATTGTGTCTAAAATGTGCATTCTACTGCCTGATGATTGGGTAAATGAACGTTCAGGCGAACATTCTTGCCTGATTATCAGGTCAATGTAGAAGGCCCCATACTCTTTGAATCTGTCATACATGGTGGATAACAAGATTAAAAATGGCGTGTGTTGTTTTTATAACTATGATGCACATTAGAGATGAGCGAACGTACTCGTCCGAGCTTGATGCTCGGGCGAATATTAGCGTGTTCGGGATGCTCGTTACTCGTAACGAGTACCACGCGATGTTCGGGTTACTTTCAGTTTCCTCTCTGAGACGTTAGCGCGCTTTTCTGGCCAATTGAAAGACAGGGAAGGCATTACAACTTCCCCCTGTGATGTTCAAGCCCTATACCACCCCCCTGCTGTGAGTGGCTGGGGAGATCAGATGTCACCCGAGTAAAAAAAGTCGGCCCCTCCCGCGGCTCGCCTCAGATGCCTTGTGAAATAGCTGAGGGACAGTGCTGCTGGTGCCGGAGCTGCTGTAGGGAGAGCGTTAGGAGTTAGTGTAGGCTTCAAGAACCCCAACGGTCCTTCTTAGGGCCACATCTAACAGTGTGCAGTACTGTGGAGGCTGCTGTTAGCAGTGTTGCACTTTTTTTTTTTTTCCAAATCGGCCGTGCAGAGCATTGCGCCCTGCAGTAATACTACAGGGACAGAAGTGGTGGTTAGGCAGGGAGAGTGTTAGGAGTTAGTGTAGGCTTCAAGAACCCCAACGGTCCTTCTTAGGGCCACATCTAACAGTGTGCAGTACTGTGGAGGCTGCAGTTAGCAGTGTTGCACTTTTTTTTTTTTTTCCAAATCGGCCGTGCAGGTCATTGCGCCCTGCAGTAATACTACAGGGACAGAATTGTGTAGGCAGGGCCAGAAGACATATTTTATTGATTGAATATACGCAGTGGGCCTTTCCTTTAAAAGAAAAGGGAAAAAATTCTATTTGGCCTGCAGGCTTGCGCCAATTTATTTCCTGCCTGGGAAATCACCGCTCTGCTGTAGTTAATAACTCTGCAACACTGCAGTTCTGTGACACAGTGCAGGGCCACAACACATTTATTATTGATTGAATATACGCAGTGGGCCTTTACTTTAAAAAAAAGGGAAAAAATTCTATTTGGCCTGCCTCTGACAGTCCTCAGCGTTCTGGGTACGTGTGTGCTGGGTGGAGAATGTAAAAAAAATCATACGCAGCCAGCTAAGTTTAACAGCAGGCTTGCGCCAATTTATTTCCTGCCTGGGAAATCACCGCTCTGATGTAGTTAATAACTCTGCAACACTGCAGTTCTGTGACACATTTGCAGGGCCACAACACATTTATTATTGATTGAATATACGCAGTGGGCCTTTCCTTTAAAAAAAAGGGAAAAAATTCTATTTGGCCTGCAGGCTTGCGCCAATTTATTTCCTGCCTGGGAAATCACCGCTCTGCTGTAGTTAATAACTCTGCAACACTGCAGTTCTGTGACACATTTGCAGGGCCACAACACATTTATTATTGATTGAATATACGCAGTGGGCCTTTCCTTGAAAAAAAAGGGAAAAAATTCTGTTTGGCCTGCCTCTGACAGTCCTCAGCGTTCTGGGTACGTGTGTGCTGGGTGGAGAACGTAAAAAAAATCATACGCAGCCAGCTAAGTTTAACAGCAGGCTTGCGCCAATTTATTTCCTGCCTGGGAAATCACCGCTCTGCTGTAGTTAATAACTCTGCAACACTGCAGTTCTGTGACACATTTGCAGGGCCACAACACATTTATTATTGATTGAATATACGCAGTGGGCCTTTCCTTGAAAAAAAAGGGAAAAAATTCTATTTGGCCTGCCTCTGACAGTCCTCAGCGTTCTGGGTACGTGTGTGCTGGGTGGAGAACTTAAACAAAAATCATACGCAGCCAGCTAAGTTTAAGAGCAGGCTTGCGCCCATTTTTTTTCCTGCCTGGGAAATCAAATCACTGGTAATACAGCATGCTGAGGGGTAGGGGTAGGCCTAGAGGACGTGGACGCGGCCGAGGACGCGAAGGGCCAAGTGAGGGTGTGGGCACAGGCCGAACTCCTGATCCAGGTGTATCGCAGCCGACTGCTGCGCGATTAGGAGAGAGGCACATTTCTGGCGTCCCCACATTCATCGCACAATTAATGGGTCCACGCGGGAGACCTTTATTAGAAAATGAGCAGTGTGAGCAGGTCCTGTCGTGGATGGCAGAAAGTGCTTCGAGCAACCTATCGTCCACCCACAGTTCTGCGCCGTCCACTGCTGCAAATCCGAATCCTCTGTCTGCTGCTCCTCCTTCCTCCCAGCCTCCTCACTCCACTACAATGACACATGCTCAGGAGCGGGAAGACTCCCAGGAACTGTTCTCGGGCCCCTGCTCAGATTGGGCAGCAGTGGTTTCTCTCCCACCAGAGGAGTTTATCGTCACTGATGCCCAACCATTGGAAAGTTCCCGGGGTCTGGGGGATGAGGCTGGGGACTTCCGGCAACTGTCTCAAGACCTTTCAGTGGGTGAGGAGGACGATGACGATGAGACACAGTTGTCTATCGGTGAGGTAGTAGTAAGGGCAGTAAGTCCGAGGGAGGAGCGCACAGAGGATTCTGAGGAAGAGCAGCAGGACGATGAGGTGACTGACCCCATCTGGTTTGCAACGCCTACTGAGGACAGGTCTTCAGAGGGGGAGGCAAGGGCAGCAGCAGGGCAGGTTGCAAGAGGCAGTGCGGTGGCCAGGGGTAGAGGCAGGGCCAGACCGAATAATCCACCAAGTGTTTCCCAAAGCGCACCCTCGCACCATGCCACCCTGCAGATGCCAAGGTGCTCTAAGGTCTGGCAGTTTTTCACAGAGACGCCTGACGACCGACGAACAGTGGTGTGCAACCTTTGTCGCGCCAAGATCAGCCGGGGAGCCACCACCAACAGCCTCACCACCACCAGCATGCGCAGACATATGATGGCCAAGCACCCCACAAGGTGGGACGAAGGCCGTTCACCGCCTCCGGTTTGCACCGCTGCCTCTCCCCCTGTGCCCCAACCTGCCACTGAGATCCAACCCCGCTCTGAGGACACAGGCACTACCGTCTCCTGGCCTGCACCCACACCCTCACCTCCGCTGTCCTCGGCCCAATCCACCAATGTCTCGCACCGCACCGTCCAGCCGTCGCTAGCGCAAGTGTTTGAGCGCAAGCGCAAGTACGCCGCCACGCACCCGCACGCTCAAGCGTTAACCGTCCACATAGCCAAATTTATCAGCCTTGAGATGCTGCCGTATAGGGTTGTGGAAACGGAGTCCTTCAAAAGTATGATGGCGGCGGCGGCCCCGCGCTACTCAGTTCCCAGTCGCCACTACTTTTCCCGATGTGCCGTCCCAGCCCTGCATGACCACGTCTCCCGCAACATTGTACGCGCCCTCACCAACGCGGTTACTGCCAAGGTCCACTTAACAACGGACACGTGGACAAGCACAGGCGGGCAGGGCCACTACATCTCCCTGACGGCACATTGGGTGAATTTAGTGGAGGCTGGGACAGAGTCAGAGCCTGGGACCACTCACGTCCTACCCACCCCCAGAATTGCGGGGCCCCAGCTCGGTGGTGGTATCTGCAGCGGTGTATGCTTCCTCCACTAAAGCACCCTCCTCCTCCTCCTCCTCCACCGCAACCTCTGTCTCGCAATCAAGATGTGTCAGCAGCAGCAGCACGTCGCGAGCAGTCGGTGTCGCGCGGCGTGGCAGCACAGCGGTGGGCAAGCGTCAGCAGGCCGTGCTGAAACTACTCAGCTTAGGAGATAAGAGGCACACGGCCCACGAACTGCTGCAGGGTCTGACAGAGCAGACCGACCGCTGGCTTGCGCCGCTGAGCCTCCAACCGGGCATGGTCGTGTGTGACAACGGCCGTAACCTGGTGGCGGCTCTGCAGCTCGGCAGCCTCACGCACGTGCCATGCCTGGCCCACGTCTTTAATTTGGTGGTTCAGCGCTTTCTGAAAAGCTACCCACGCTTGTCAGACCTGCTCGTAAAGGTGCGCCGGCTCTGCGCACATTTCCGCAAGTCCCACACGGACGCTGCCACCCTGCGGACCCTGCAACATCGGTTTAATCTGCCAGTGCACCGACTGCTGTGCGACGTGCCCACACGGTGGAACTCTACGCTCCACATGTTGGCCAGGCTCTATGAGCAGCGTAGAGCTATAGTGGAATACCAACTCCAACATGGGCGGCGCAGTGGGAGTCAGCCTCCTCAATTATTTTCAGAAGAGTGGGCCTGGTTGGCAGACATCTGCCAGGTCCTTCGAAACTTTGAGCAGTCTACCCAGGTGGTGAGCGGCGATGCTGCAATCATTAGCGTCACCATTCCTCTGCTATGCATCTTGAGAAGTTCCCTGCAAAGCATAAAGGCAGACGCTTTGCGCTCGGAAACAGAGCCGGGGGAAGACAGTATGTCGCTGGATAGTCAGAGCACCCTCCTGTCTATATCTCAGCGCGTTCAGGAGGAGGAGGAGGAGCATGAGGAGGATGAGGAGGAGGGGGAAGAGACAGCTTGGCCCACTGCTGACGGTACCCATGCTGCTTGCCTGTCATCCTTTCAGCGTGTATGGCCTGAGGAGGAGGAGGAGGAGGGGGATCCTGAAAGTGATCTTCCTAGTGAAGACAGCCATGTGTTGCGTACAGGTACCCTGGCACACATGGCTGACTTCATGTTAGGATGCCTTTCTCGTGACCCTCGCGTTACACGCATTCTGGCCACTACAGATTACTGGGTGTACACACTGCTCGACCCACGGTATAAGGAGAACCTTTCCACTCTCATACCCGAAGAGGAAAGGGGTTCGAGAGTGTTGCTATACCACAGGACCCTGGCGGACAAACTGATGGTAAAATTCCCATACGACAGCGCTAGTGGCCGAAGGCGCAGTTCCGAGGGCCAGGTAGCAGGGGAGGTGCGGAGATCGAGCAGCATGTACAGCACAGGCAGGCCAACACTCTTTAAGGCCCTGGACAGCTTTATGGCTCCCCAGCAAGACTGTGTCACCGCTCCCCAGTCACGGCTCAGTCGGCGGGAGCACTGTAAAAGGATGGTGAGGGAGTACGTAGCCGATCGCACTACCGTCCTCCGTGACGCCTCTGCCACCTACAACTACTGGGTGTCGAAGCTGGACACGTGGCCTGAACTCGCGCTGTATGCCCTGGAGGTGCTTGCTTGTCCTGCGGCTAGCGTCTTGTCAGAGAGGGTGTTTAGTGCGGCTGGGGGAATCATCACAGATAAGCGTACCCGCCTGTCAACCGACAGTGCCGACAGGCTTACACTCATCAAGATGAACAAAGCCTGGATTTCCCCAGACTTCTCTTCTCCACCAGCGGACAGCAGCGACACCTAAGCAATACGTAGGCTGCACCCGCGGATGGAAGCATCGTTCTCTCTCACCATCCAAAATGGGGACATTTCTGCTTCATCAATCTGTGTATAATATTCCTCCTCCTGCTCCTCCTCCTGAAACCTCACGTAATCATGCCGAACGGGCAATTTTTCTTAGGGCCACAAGGCTCACTCATATAATTTTTCTAAACAATTTTTATACGTTTCAATGCTCTTAAAAGCGTTGAAACTTTAACTTGAACCAATTTTTCATTCAACTGGGCTGCCTCCAGGCCTAGTTACCACTTAAGCCACATTAACCAAAGCGATTAATGGGTTTCACCTGCCATCTTGGTTGGGCATGGCCAATTTTTTCTGAGGTACATTAGTACTGTTGGTACACCAATTTTTTTGGGCCCTCACCTACAGTGTAATCATAGTAATTTCTATGTTCTTCGCCTGCACTCATGGTACAGAAAGGTGTGTGGGGTTGGCCTACACTTTAGCTACATAAATGTAACTGGGGCCTTGTCTATACTGCAGCTACTGAAAGAGACTGTTATCTCCCTAAACTGCTGCAATGGGAATGTTACTGGGGCCTGTCTTGAGTGCTACTATTACTGAAATGGAACTAAGACTGCGCTCCCCCTATACTGCTGCTAGTGATATGTTAGTGGGGCCTGTCCCTAATGCTACCGCTGAAATGTTAATAATTCTGGGCTCTGCCTATACCGCTGCTAATGGTATGTCACTGGGGTGTGGAAACAGAGGCTTCACAAAGACATGATTGCGGCGAGGCCATTTCCCACCAACGCTGTTACTGTTAAGGTGCATATAACCACGGACACGTGTAAAGGACACATAGTGCCTCCAAAACATCCCCCTCCTCCTCCAACAATGAAAACATTCTTGGCAAATACCTTTGCATTGGTCCGTCTGGTGGCAGTCCAAGAATTTCACCTTTAACGACACAACAAGAGAGCACCACCACCATCCCCCCGCCACGGCCCACTTAATCCTGGCCACATTCCGAAAACCAACTACATAAAACCGCGCTACCAGGTCCGCAGTCACCACCACATTACCACCAACGAGGTTACTGTTAAGGTACATATTACCAGTCTGACTGGGGCATGCAGTGTGGGCCGAAGCCCACCTGCATTAAGCACGACATTACTACCTCAGCTGTGTTGGGCAATGCAATGGGATATTTTTATGTACCGCCGGTGGCTTCCTGGCACCCACCCATGCTGTGGGTCCACAGGGAGTTTAACCTACATCTGTCCACTTGTAAAGAACCCCAGTCAGACTGGGGCATGCAGTGTGGGCCGAAGCCCACCTGCATTAAGCACGACATTACTACCTCAGCTGTGTTGGGCAATGCAATGGGATATTTTTATGTACCGCCGGTGGGTTCCAGGGAGCCACCCATGCTGTGGGTGCACACAGAGTTTAACCTACATCTGTCCACTTGTAAAGAACCCCAGTCAGACTGGGGCATGCAGTGTGGGCCGAAGCCCACCTGCATTAAGCACGACATTACTACCTCAGCTATGTTGGGCAATGCAATGGGATATATTTATGTACCGCCGGTGGCTTCCTGGCACCCACCCATGCTGTGGGTCCACAGGGAATTATAAATGCATCTGTTTCCACTTCTAAAGAACCCCAGTCAGACTGGGGCATGCAGTGTGGGCCGAAGCCCACCTGCATTAAGCACGACATTACTACCTCAGCTGTGTTGGGCAATGCAATGGGATATTTTTATGTACCGCCGGTGGGTTCCAGGGAGCCACCCATGCTGTAGGTGCACACGGAGTTTAACCTACATCTGTCCACTTGTAAAGAACCCCAGTCAGACTGGGGCATGCAGTGTGGGCCGAAGCCCACCTGCATTAAGCACGACATTACTACCTCAGCTGTGTTGGGCAATGCAATGGGATATATTTATGTACCGCCGGTGGCTTCCTGGCACCCACCCATGTTGTGGGTCCACAGGGAATTATAAATGCATCTGTTTCCACTTCTAAAGAACCCCAGTCAGACTGGGTCATGCAGTGTGGGCCGAAGCCCACCTGTATTACGCACAACATTACTACCTCAGCTGTGTTGGGCAATGCAATGGGATATTTTCATGTACCGCCGGTGGCTTCCTGGCACCCACCCATGCTGTGGGTCCACAGGGAGTTTAACCTACATCTGTCCACTTGTAAAGAACCCCAGTCAGACTGGGGCATGCAGTGTGGGCCGAAGCCCACCTGTATTAAGCACGACATTACTACCTCAGCTGTGTTGGGCAATGCAGTGGGATATTTTTATGTACCGCCGGTGGGTTCCAGGGAGCCACCCATGCTGTAGGTGCACACGGAGTTTAACCTACATCTGTCCACTTGTAAAGAACCCCAGTCAGACTGGGGCATGCAGTGTGGGCCGAAGCCCACCTGCATTAAGCACGACATTACTACCTCAGCTGTGTTGGGCAATGCAATGGGATATATTTATGTACCGCCGGTGGCTTCCTGGCACCCACCCATGCTGTGGGTCCACAGGGAGTTGTAAATGCATCTGATTTCCACTTCTAAGGAACCCCAGTCAGACTGGGGCATGCAGTGTGGGCCGAAGCCCACCTGCATTAAGCACGACATTACTACCTCAGCTGTGATGGGCACTGCAATGGGATATTTTTATGTACCGCCGGTGGGTTCCAGGGAGCCACAGGGACTTCACAATAGGGAGTTGTACCTGCCTGTGACTATGAATTAAAAAGCCCGGTCTGACTGGGGCATGCAGACACCTTGACAGAATGAATAGTGTGTGGCACATAGGTTCCCCATTGCTATGCCCACGTGTGCAGCTCCTGATGGCGGTGGCACAGAATTATATTTCTCATTGCTTCTGTACAGCATTGTGGGCTATCGCCCCGCCCCTTTTAAAGAGGGTCGCTGCCTAGCCGTGCCAACCCTCTGCAGTGTGTGCCTGCGGTTCCTTCTCATGGCAGACGCACTTATAAATAGACATGAGGGTGGTGTGGCATGAGGGCAGCTGAAGGCTGCGCAGGGACAGTTTGGTGTGCGCTGTGGGGGGGGGGGGGGGGTTGGGCAGCATGTAACTCAGGAGAAGTGGCAGCGGAGTGTCATGCAGGCAGTGATTGTGCTTTGTTGGAGGTAGTGTGGTGCTTAGCTAAGGTATGCATTGCTAATGAGGGCTTTTCAAAAGTAAAAGTTGTTGGGAGGGGGGGGGGCCCACTCTTGCCGCTATTGTGGCTTATTAGTGGGACCTGTGAACTTGAGATGCAGCCCAACATGTAGCCCCTCGCCTGCCCTATCCGTTGCTGTGTCGTTCCCATCACTTTCTTGAATTGCTCAGATTTTCACACATGAAAACCTTAGCGAGCATCGGCGAAATACAAAAATGCTCGGGTCGCCCATTGACTTCAATGGGGTTCGTTACTCGAAACGAACCCCCGAGCATCGCGATAATTTCGTCCCGAGTAACGAGCACCCGAGCATTTTGGTGCTCGCTCATCTCTAATGCACATCACTTGCATAGTTTTTCTAATACAACACATTTTGGCCGTAGACAGACGGTTGTAGGCAAGTTGTGTCTGACTATTTAGGTCTGTGTGCTGACATGGTCCCTGCATATTGCTTGTAGTATTCTTGTTCATGAAAAACAGACGGTAATGGAACATGCAGTAACTTATCTTCATACGAATCATGAATCCATGTGAAAAATCGCCCATGCGAATAGCCTTGTAGACTATTATGGGGTCCTGTGCTGTCCGTAGAATACACAGATATCACATGGCCTGAATATATGGCCATGTGAGTGGGTTCTAAGGGTCCTTTTAGATGAGCCAATTCTTGTGTAAACAAGCGAACGAGCCAGTGATGTCACCGCTAGCTCCTTCTCTCTTGGGCAGCCTGTTTAGACCAGTAGGTACATCTTCGGCTCGTTCAATGAGAACGTTCAGAATCCTTCAGTCTTTCACATTCGCTGTTCAAGGGAAATAGAGGGACTAAACAATTGCTGTTTAAACCGAACGATGCAATGATAGTTTTTATGCCTGCATAAAGTGAACACCAAACGAAAAGCGAACGATTCTCGTTAGTCGTTGGCTCGCGTTTAGACCAAACCATTATCGTTCACTTTCACTTGCTTGAATGATTTTTTTAAAACATATTTGGCATATTTGTTGTGCACTTTATGCGCTCAATGCCCTCAACGTTCTCTGCAGTGGATAGCTCAACATCCACTGATGATTCAGAAGATAAATTAAGGTGAATGTCAAAATTAGAAAACCATCTCACCATCTGTTTATCGTTGATTACATGTGAACATTAACATACCAGCCATTTATATGACGAGCATTCCATAACTCCAACACCTCCCAAAGAGATTATTGGATTGCATGTAGTCACTTGTTGCCTCTGAGAAGGTGGGTTAGACCAACAGAACCAGTTAGAAATCTGCTACTGGCAGGTATCTACGACATTCTTCTAATCCCTGGCACAGTCTGACGGTAATGATATCTTTAGAGCAGAGTTAGCAGTCGCTACTGGGCCCCGGGGCTAAAGGCTCCTCTATTATATAAGAAGACGTCAGTATTATAAATGGCATATAGATGGTTAGGGGACTAAGACAGTTACAAAGTTTGCATTGGGGTCACTTATATTTAGCCTCTGCCTAACCTTTCTAGTGTTGTATCGATGGGCTTTTCAAGAGACCCAATGTAGTGGTCCAGAGTAAGCGAGGCCCCTCCATAATGTTAAATGTTTGCCCTGTTTAATCGTATTGTCAGTTTCTTCTGTGTTGTATGATTTGATGTGTATTGCACCTCTGCAGCACTGAATGGGTTATGTCTGAGAAATGTATCTTGTTGTATGTCATACGACTGTGGTATATATATGTGTTTGCAAAGTGGGTGCAAGTGAGTCTTGCAGAGAGAGCACTTCAGTTTAGAGTCTGTGGAAGTTAGCCAGCAACAGAGAAGTCAGTGAGTGAGCCACACAGACACTGTCTGGTCTGTGTGGTCTAGGATGGAAGAAGCTGAGAGGTATTCCTCAGCTTGGCCTGGGCCTGCACTACCCAGGATGTGCCAGTGCTACCTCTAAGCACTGAGAGTGACAGAGAAGGACGCCAGAAGAGTGAGTGATGACTGGTAGAGAGTAAGAAAGAAAGAGAGTTTGCCGGGAGCAGGATCTCACCAATAACTAGGACTGTGGATTGTCTGGATTACCACGAGAAGTCCTCCCTGTCACATCACCTTCTGAGAGTGTAAAGTGTTTCTGAACTGTTACTGTTATTTGTTGGAACTTTATTGGAATTAAGTAAATGGGCATTACTGACCATTCCTGTTATGTCCAGAAAGCTATCCCTCTGCGTGGACTACTTTATTTTCCCCTCAAAATTCACCACAGAGGATGGAACGGCGTTGTCATGAGTGACAACGCACTGTAAGGTAACCGCTAGTTACCCTTTCCCTGTAACCTCCCCCAGCAGTAACTTGGACCTGTCCTGAGCTACCCTCAGGGAAGGAGATGGCAGAGCCACCATGACAGAAAACTTTATCTACCCCGCCCTCTCTACCCCTACCATTGCCTCGAGTGTGGGCCCGCTCCTCGAACGCTGCACCAATAATGCAGAGGAAAGTTGTGGGAGGGCCCCCACTTTGTACTTTTGCATGCGGGCCCCTGAGCCCTCAGCTATGCCTCTGCTTTATAGTTTATCACTTGTATAGATTCTGAACATTTGTGATTTGCCAGGATACAAGGTTATATACACAAAAAGTAGATGACTGAGAAAATGTATCCAGCACTCATAAAAATATAGTGAGTGATGTAGGAAAAAGATAGACTTAGGCCGCCTGTACACGGGCGGAAATCCCGCGGCGGGATTTCTGCCACTGAAAGCCTGCATGAGAGTGCATTACAATACGCACTCCTATGCAGACGGCCGCGTCAAACCAATTAAGTTCAATTATATATATTTTTATATCTATCTCCACTACTTCCTGCTCTCCAAAGTGCTGTTCCTAATCTCTGTTCCCTATATACACAGAACAATCACTGTTTTAAAGACGCTCACCTAGTAGAGTGTTGGACCTCATTTGGCCTTCCGAAAAACAGCAGTCCATCCATCTGCATCAGAGGACTCAAGATTTGCGAAGAAAACCTTCCCCACATCATTCCTTCACCTACAGCAGTCAGAACTGCTGACAGGAAGGGTTCATCGATTCATGCCGCTTGCTCCAAATTCCGAGTCTCCTAGGGTGCAGCAGAAATCTGCATTCATCTGACCAGGAGATGTTTTTGAACTGCTCAGTGATCCAGTTTTTGTGCTCTTTTACCCACTGCAGACTCACCTTTCTATTTCTCTTTGGGTGCATATATATGTTGCTAATTTGCTGCGGATTTTGGCAAAGATTTTAGTGTAAAATTGAATTCAAAATGAAGGGGTGAACTGCAGATCTGCACCAAAATCCTCTGCAAAACAGTGACGTCTGAACGCACCCTTAGGCCTCATGTCCACTGGTTAAATAAGAATTAAAATCTGCAGCGTTTTTCCCGCACGCGGATCCGGGCCCCATAGGAATGCATTGACCACCTGCGGGTAGATAAATACCCGCGGATGGTAATTTAAAAATTTCTGGAGCATGATAAAAAATGGACATGCTCCATTTAGGTGCGGATCATGCATGCGGGAGCTCATAGAGCACATAGCTCAATTGATCTCCCGCATGAAAAATAAAAGACAATTACAGTGCATCCGCAGCCCAAATCTGCGTTACAAATCCGCAGCGGATCTGATTTTCTCCGTGGACATGAGGCCTAAGGCTCTGTGCCTCAGCTCAACTTTTGTGTGCCCTGAATGAAGCTTCTTAGCACACATATCGGTGTATTTTACTGTACTTTACCACCCGCATGGCTTGTTCATTTGTGCGCAGCAAACAAGACACACCGATTGAAATGACTACTTCATCTACTGAGTTCCAGATGGGTTCGTTTCCAGCATATTACGCATCTCCTTGCATATTGTCACTCGTTGACTTCTATGGGGACCTTTTATGTGCAAAAGCATAGAAAAGTAGAGCATTCTGCGCTTTTTTTGTGTGCAATTGAAATGCACGTACAAAATCCGCACATGTGAACGAACCCATAGAAAACAATGAGTTCTATTCTCTGTGTATTGCAATTTTGCACTCACAAATACATGTGCAAATACACCCGTGTGGAGCGACCATTTGGCACTTTTATCTGCACATTTCCGCCAGGTATTTGCACAATAGGCATCGTGTATCTGCGTGTTCATATGTGTGTTTTACTGTACCTTTTGCATGCAGAAAAACACACAACCTTGCTCCCATTCATTGAAATGAGGAATTAATCGAATTAGTTCAGTATGCGCTCTTTCCCTGTGCAAAAGCGTAGAAAAGTAGAGCATGCTGCATATTTATTTTGTGTGAACAAAATGTGTGCACAAAATATGCTAATGTGAACGAACCCATAGAAATTCATGTTTTTTCCCTTGCGTATTGCACATGCAAATTTATAGTGTATAATATGGCTACAAACGGACCTAAATAAGCTGGGGGCTTGGGCTGAAAAATGGCAAATGAAGTTCAATGTTGATAAATGTAAGGTTATGCACATGGGTAGAAGAAATGGATGTCACCAATATACACTAAATGGGATACTGCTAGGGAAAAGTGAGATGGAAAAAGACCTGGGGGTACTAGTGAATTGTAGACTAAACTTGAGTAATCAATGCCAGTCAGCTGCTGCAAAAGCTAATAAAGTCTTGGGGTGCATTAAAAGAGGTATAGGGGCGAAGGATGAGAACTAGAGATGAGCGAACACGTTCGGCTCCGCCCCTTTTTCGCCCGAACACCGAACTTTGCGAACACTTCAGTGTTCGGGCGAAAAAGTTCGGGGGCCGCCGTGGCAGCGCGGGGGGGTGCGGCGGGGAGTGGGGGGGAGAGGGAGAGAGAGAGGGCTCCCCCCTGTTCCCCGCTACTGCCGCCCGCGCCGCCGCGCATCTCCCCGCCCCCCGGCGGCACCCGGACACTTACGCGCGAACACTGCAGTGTTCGGCAAAGCCGGTGTCCGGGTGCGGATGTGTCCGTAACGGACACGTTCGCTCATCCCTAATGAGAACATTATTCTCCCACTATATAAGGCACTTGTCAGGCCTCACATGAAATACTGAGTAGAGTTCAGGTCACCGGTGCTCAGGAAAGATGTTACAGTGCTGGAGGGGGTTCAAAGAAGAGCAACTAAACTAATACACGGAATGAAGGGACTGGAATACCCTGAGAGGCTATCAAAATTGGGACTATGTACCCTGGAAAAACGACGTCTAAGGGGCGACCAAATAACTATATATAAATACATGAGGGGACAATACAAGGATCTCTCCCATGATCTGTTTATACCCAGGACTGCAAAGGTAACAAGAGGGCATCCGCTACGTCTAGAAGAAAGCAGGTTTCACCGCCAACACAGAAGGGGGTTCTTTACTGTAAGAGCAGTGAGACTGTGGAACTCTCTGCCTGAGGATGTGGTGATGGCAAAATCCATAGAGGAGTTTAAAAGGGGACTTGATGTCTTTCTAGAGGAGAAGGATATTACAGGATATCAATCTTAGGTTAATTGTTAATCCGGGTTTACAGGCAGGTAGGAACTATTAGGGGTTGATCCAGGGATTAGTCTTATTGCCATTAGGGAGTTGGGAAGGATTTTTTCCCCAAAAGGGCTAATTGGCTCCTGCCTCTTGGGGTTTTTTGCCTTCCTCTGGATCAACAACATAGGAGGATAAATAGGCTGAACTAGATGGACATTGTCTTCATTCGGCCTTACATACTATGTTACTATGTAAGACGCTGCGCAAATATGTTCGTGTGAATCCAGCCTCGGACAGTAATGGCATGGAAACTGGTTGCCCACTGTGGTAGCCCTTCCATGCTGGGCAATGATGAGTTGTGCATTTATACACATTAGTCAGAGCATCAGCATTGTATTCAGCTGCAATTTGCTTGACTGTGCAGCGCCTGCTAGAACGATTCTTGGCATCCTCCTCTGACCCCTTTTATCGACAAAATGTCTACATCCACACGATCCCCTTTCATGGATGTTTTTCCTTGATCATGCTATTTTCTGTATACTCTGTTAAACAAGAAAATACCAGAAGGTTGTCAGTTTTTATAATCCTGGCCCCAGCTAGTCTTGCACTGATGACCAGGCCTTGTTTGAAGTCACTCAGATCACTCAATTTTCCAGTCTAATATAGATTCATACTAAAATTGATCCATGAAAATCTTTCCTAATTCATTTTATGCTGCACTTCAGTGTCACGTGTCTAGTTTCCAATCGTGAAAAGGTGAGTGGCTCTAATAAAGTGACATTCAGCGTTACACAGCAAGTATGCAATGTCATTGGGCGGCACGCAGTAAATTACGTCCGTCTGAGCCAAGCCTTAGGCGTGCAGGGACTGCAGTCCGAGTGTATATTCAAGTCAACCAAATGCCTTGCTAAAAACTCCATCTTTATTCCCTGTATTGCTGTAAAAAGGAGTACCAGCAGATAAGTATGCTACGCGTTTTGGCAAAATATCCTTCTTCATGGCATAAAACCATGTACAATTAAGTAATTTAAATACTTGGCTGATTTCATCATGTGACCTTGGGGAGGGAGGTATTTAAATGACAATTAGTCACTAAAGTACTCAATTATCAAATCATTCAACAATAACTAATTGTCCTTCCAGCTAAATAAATATTTACATTCCTCACTCAATGGTGTAAGATCCATTGCCTAATGCAGAGTATTACCCAGCTCACTACCATGTATGCTCAATAACTTGCTGATTAGTGGGGTCTCACGACTGGAGAACAAGGATTCTGAGAATGGGGTTCCAGTATCCCTGTCAGGACTCGAACCTGGGAGCTCCTGTGCCCGAGGTGGCGCCTCTTCTGACAAAAGTATTGTAGTGGCCCAAAGTACATATATCTGGCCCCTCCATAATTGTCATACATGTCATGTCTTTTATGTGTATGCAGTGTGCAAAGTGTCTTGTCTGCTGTTATGTGTATTGCACAGCTGCAGCATGTAAGAGGTTAATGTCTGAAAGTGTCTGGGATATGTCTGGAAATTGTAACCAATTGTCTTGAACGTGATAATTGAATGCTATAAATATGAGTGATTGAGAGTTAGGTGTGGTATTCTGTCTTCTTCAAAGGTTGTGAGAGTGCCGATTGCATGGGGGTACCTTCAACCCTCATGTGCTGAAGGGATGGAAGCAGAAGAGAGGTATCCTGAGGTCCCCAATTCCAGGAACCATCTGTAAGGAGTGAGAGAGAAGAAAGGAGTCCGCTGTGCAGTGTTCATGCTACAGAGTACAAGTAAGTGTCAGTGGAGTGCTCCCTTCCCTCATCCTCCTCTAGATTGTTCCCTTTCCAGGAGCGGAATCTTACAGATAACTTAGCCTGAAGGTCCGATGTCATCCTGTGTTGTCCTCCCTGACCTTGCCTAACTGTAAATCCTGCACTGGCGTATGAAGCTTGTATCATAAGAAGTAAAGTTCCAGTCACTGCCCGTTTTCAGTGATTGAGGTATTTAAGCATAACAGTGTGTGGATTATTTCGACTGCCGGAGAACCAACGGTGAGAAGGAACGGTGGAGTCACGAGTGACAACTTCTATGTCTACTACACAACGCTATACAGGTAACCGCTTTCCCAGTGTTGCCTGGAAGAGGCCTAGCAGTACCTTGGCCGAGTTTGCATGTGTCCCTCCGGGGAGGAGTCTGGTAGAGCCACCGTGACAAGTGCCATCTCTACCCCGCCTGCTCCTCAGCGTTGGCCGTGTGTCTTTGTTTGCTGCGGGACATGCATCAGTCCTCTGGATAGCTCCTATGTAAAACCTTGCTCCTATTTCCATGCTATCGTGTTGCCCTGACTGTCTCCACCCTGTGTTTTCTCTAATTAGTCTTCCTATATAAACCTGGCCCTCCCTTAGTGCGCAATTATTGTGCTTTCAGCCTCGAGTCAGGCTCCTCCATTTGCCATGTACCCATCTCTGACTTACCTGACTACTCCACTTGCCTGCTCCTCTGTACTTCATAGCTGCTCCTGTGTACCGACCTCTGGCTTGCTTTACTACGCTATCCGCCCATACCGTTTACGACTAGAGACTCCGAACCTGATTGCTACAATCCCCCTCTTCATGTCCCACACACAGTGACATCACACTGAATGGATCGGTAGTCAAGCATGCACAGCCAGCGCTCCATTCATTTCAATGGGGCTGACAGAAATACCTGAGTACTTGTTGCTCGGTTATCCCTACAGTCCCATTGAAAATGAATGGTGTGGCAGCGCGCTTGCACTGCAAGGCTGCAGTGATGAGGAAGAGGGACACTGGACCCCTGTTCTTGGGAAAAATGGGAGTCTCAGCAGTGAGACCCCCACCAATCAGCAAGTTATCCCCTATCCTTTTGAAAGGGGATAACCTTTAATTCTGGGACAACCCCTTTAACGTTTTCTTGTCCTTTGATCAACTTAAAGGAGTTGCCCTGCATATAAAAATTAATCTACCCTGTTAGATATATAACATATGTTTTCAATTTGAATCAATTAAAAAATTGCTATTGTATCTAGGTATTGCTGTTACGTACTGGTTATGGGACCCCCTGCTATTGCAGATGATTCCCTCTCATAATGTTAACCTAATGTGCCCAGTGATGGTGGTCACACATGTTCCGGTCGAAGTTTCCGCCGCAGATACGGCTCAAAAAAGCATGCAGCGCTTTTTCTTCCATCTAAAAGCCAGGCAGCTGTGCATAAACCAAATGGACCCCATTATAGTCAATAGGGTCCTGAGAAAGAGCCATTCGGCTGTGGGGATTCCCCTTTACTACTCCCCTAACAGTGAAACTCTGAGCACAGATGTTGAAACCACCCTAACTCTATCCCAACTACATGTATCTGTCACATCTGTCTCCTGAGATCTGTTGTACTGCAGGTTCTCTGGAGCTTTCCTGCTCAGGTGTGGGGATTGTGCTGGCTGGGCTTGTGTGTGTCTCCAGTCAGCCAATCACTCCAGGTCAGTACACATATAAGCTGTCTTCCCAGGTGTGGGTGTGGTCAGCTTTCTCTGTTCTCATTCTCTCTCTCTCTGTGGTGTGAACAGGTTCTATGGCTGCAAGAAAGGTTTGTGTCTTGTGGTCTGGTTTGATTATGTCGCTGGGCTCCTGCTTAATGTAGGGACTAGCAGTATAGCCAGGAGCCATGATGTGACCCACTAGCTTCCATATTTTGGTCAAAATGTCAACAAATACATGGCATTTATAGCATTAACATCTGCTACTAGTGTTGGAATGTTTGCTGCTGTATAGTGTGATTATGGCTCTGTTTGTCTTGTAATCCTGTCCAGTTCTTCTTTTAAGTGGTAGCATATGTATGCATCCTAGCTTGGGTACGTGGGTTCCTAGAGGCAGCAAGGGCCCAGATCCGAAGACCGCTGGGCCGCTCCCTATTGGGGCGATGTCCCCACTAAGGCACTCAGATAGGGCTTTGGTCATCTTCCTTTGTAGAAGACAGGGAGATGTGTTAATCGGTAGTTGTTTTACCTGGTGTTCCCTATCCTTGGTAACGTTCATGTGGGCCCCGTGCTCACTTGCTCACATGAACATAACAGTATCCTCTACTACACAAAGGCAGAATGATTCTTTCTATTGTGCAGACCAGCCACTAAGAATAAGCGGGATAAAGTGGGATCGACCTCAGATCCACCTCCATACAAACCCCAAACCTCCATGACATAACTGTACATCATGGAGCATTAAGGGGTTAATTATTATTATTCCAGATTTTATTTAACTTCTCTCCTCTGTTGATTTGGGTCAAAACTTACAACTGATCCCCCCCCCCCCCCCCCCAATGTTAAAATGGTTCTGTATAAATTTTACAAACATATTCAGTATTGATGAGAATACAATATTTCATCGATTTTGACAAAAAATACTGAAAGAGCAACAGTAAAGGTGTGAACATAAATAAAGTGAAAAATTCCAAAAACGGAGATGACTTACCTGGTGTGATGGGTTTACCCAGGGCTAGGGCTGATCGTCACACCTGAAGTCCAAAGTAGCTTGTTAAAAACTGGATAGAGCAAGAAATTCCCTCATCATAAGGATGAAGAGCGTCAACGAGATATCTAAAGTAGATCTCAGTCACGTGTGTATGGAAATCAAAGCAGCTAAATAAGACCTGGCGCTCCAAAGGTTACAGCCATCCAAGATAGAAAGCCAATGTACTTACTTTACAGGGGGGTCTCCACTGAGAACACTCCCTTTATCCTGGTCTGCCAATATCTCAACATTTCTTAAGAGTCCAGATCCACAGTGGAGGTATATAGAGGACTTGATTTACTAATAATCTTATGTTTAGTGTAACGACCCAGACCTAAAAGGCGTATAAGCAGCGGGGCAGATATGAGATGGTAGTCACAGTGGCTCTACTTCTACTCCTGGCAGGTGGTAAAAATGGTGGTCATTGGGCAGAACTAAACCAGTGGTAAAATAATAAATAAAAATAGGCAGCTGTTACGGCCTGGTACCTGCGGAGTCGCATAGGGGAAGATGTTAATTTGTTGTGATGCCAGTCCGTATGTGGGAAGGGACCCATTCCGGACAAAAACTAAAAATACAAAAAGTTGAGAACTAAACAAAAATGTGCGTAGTGGCCCTGGCTCTCCTTTAGTGTTGTGTGGTACCTCAGTGCAGTTGTTGTAGGTGGCGGGAAGTACTTTAGGAAGCAGACTTTAGATGAAAAACAATTCCAAATTTTATTAGGAGAGTGTTCTTCGTCTCAATCGCAGTTACACCATTCCCATTACGTTGACATTATTTAGATCACAGAATCCATGTGTTTGCTGGCTAAATACTGCTTGTTTCTGTTTCTTTCTCCTACTAACACTCCAGCGTAAACTTTATTTCTTTTCCTTCCTCTTCTGTTCTCTCTCTTTTTTTCTTCTCACTCTTGATGTTCCTCTTCAGCAGCGCCAGACCCATTGAAAACATAGGGAGAATATCGCCATCTGGAGATTCCTTCATCGCTGCAGGGAGTCCCCTCATCACAGAACACTGTGATAGCAGTGACAGGGGATTCCTTCATCCAAGGGTTTCACCTTGTTCTTAATGAGGCTGGTGGCAGCAGGGCCGGCCCCATTGAAAACACAGTGAGAACATCACGATCCTCTGCTGCTTCTGTGATAGCAGCAGCAGGGAATTCCTTCATCCCGCGGGGAGTCCCCTCATCACTGAACACTGACAGCAGCGGCAGGGTGTTGTTCAGTGATGAGGGGCCCCTCCGAGGGGATGAAGGAATCCCCTGCCGCCCTATTAAAAGCAATGTGATGAAGGGATTCCCAGCAATGATGTGAGGTGGTTTTCACATGAAAACGCCTCTCATCCAGGGGTTTTTAGAAGGATTGTGAGTGCGATATCAGGTTATGAATCACAGCTCCATGTAGTTCTCACCAGTGTGCAGGAGCCCTTAAGCCGCTTTCACGCGGGCGACAAAATCACGTGCTTTTCTTGCGATGCGACAGTGCTACAAATTGCATGTATGTGAAGCTCATGCTTTTTTTATGGATTCCTTCATATTAGCGATGTTTTGTAGCCTGCAGCATTGCGGGAAAAATAATTGCGGTTTGCTAAATATTACCGCGATTTGCAATGTTTTGTAGACCATGATTCCCTATGGACCCTTCCTATTTGTTGCATTGCATGCAAACGCGGTTTTTGTGCAAAACAATGCGATTTCTACAGTAGGAAATCCTACTGTAAAAGCCCTAAAATAAGCCTTTGCTGCAGAAAAAACCCCAAATACATCACCTAAGAAGCGCTGTCAGCTCCACTGTGTCTTCTTTCAGGTCCTCAGCACTTGTCTTCAGGCATCTATTCCTGGTGAGGGATTTAAAATTCCCGTCTCCAGGTAGCGCTACCACTGATTGGCTCTCGAGCGCCGCGGTTCTGCCAATCAGAGCCTGAGAGGTGATGTATCTTTTTTTCTTTTTGCCGCTAGGGCTTATGTTCGGGGTGGGGCTTATATTTCAAGCCCTCCCCCTAAAATCCCAGCAAAAGAGTGCTAGAAAGTCACTTGACTTTGTAGTGACACCAAATCGCAATAGTGCCGCGAGAAGATGCAGCAATATCGCACAGAGCACAGGTGAGATATCGCTGCACTTTTCTAGGGACAATATTGCGTCGCCCCTGTGGGGGCAGCCGTACATCTGTAAGCCCAAGCTACACTACAAAGTGCTAAAATTTGATAAAGCCAGTCCAGTTAGGGTGCTTTCAAACTTGTGGTTGCGATATCACTGCGTTTTTAAAAACTTGTGATTTTTGGGCAATGCGTTTTTAACATTAGAATGTCCTATTGATATTCCCGTAAAATTCACGTTAAAAATTGCAGTATTATCACGATCGCAAGTGTGAAGGCACCCACACTGGATACTGGGCAAACGTTTGAGAGATATTAAAAGCGTCCAAAAGAACACCCTCATTAAGACTTTAACAATATGAGCTCGATGGAGTTTGCGATGTCACTGAGAACTACTATGCAAAGCAGTCCAAAGAAAATTGAGAAAACATTATGGCGCAAAATCATGGGGAAAAGATCACATCTGGACCTCATTAAGCTAAATAGCCTTTTAAATTATGACGGGGAGGTGTCGCACACGCATATGAACAGGTCCTGTGTGAGAATAAAAGTGCAGTTCTATGCGCAGATGCGCGCAAATACATTGGGCTGAGGCGAGCGTATTTGCAAAAACACTCATATAAAGACGCCCTAAATCTGTACCATGTGAGTTCTCTTGTAGGCCGTATTTACAAGGGTGATTTTCCCATGTGAGTTTCATGCACTGCAAGGTGCACAAAACTCGACAAAAATAGAACCCATTATTTTAAACTGCGCTATATAAATATGTGATTTTTCTTCCATAGCAATGCAGCAAAATGGAAAAACTGCAGCATGTACTATTTTTCTGTGATATCGCAGAAAACTCACCCTTTATTTGCAACGGGCAAGTTAAAAATCGCACTCGCATGAAACTGACATTGTACATTTGTAACATCATTTTTCCTATTGAAACAAAATGTATCACGCTTACATAGAAATTGCAGATTTAAAGAGTACGTTATTGGTCCATGTTTCTCCGACCACTTGCCCATGTAAATATGGCCTTCGAACTGACTTTTGCTAAGACTTCCCTGCCACCCGTTCTCTCCCTTCCCACTGGGGTGTAACAATGCAGGTGAATTTATTCAAAGGTCTATACTTCCAAATTTTAGGGGATGAGTTGCATTTTTAATGGCAGCAGTCTGAGGTACATATGATGTGTTGTATATCCTTTTTTAAATTTTTTTTGAGGGGTATAGAAAAAACTTCCATAAAAAGTCCAAAAATTCTGCCATTGCTTTTGGGATATGTTTTCTCGGCATTCACCGTTTAGTAAAAATATCTCGATAACTTCCTTCTCTGGATCAGCATGATTACTACTAGAGATGAGCGAGCATACTCGCTAAGGACAATTACTCGATCGAGCATTGTCCTTAGCGAGTACCTGCCTGCTCGGCAGAGAAGGTTCGGCTGCAAGCGCGGGTAACAGGTGAGTTGTGGCCATGAGCAGGGGGAGCGGGGGGAGAGAGGGAGAGAGAGATCTTCCCTCCGTTCCTCCCCGCTCTCCCCTGCCGTTCCCCGCCCGCCGCCCTCAGCCGAATCTTTGCTCATGAGTGGACAGGTACTCACTAAGGGCAAAGCTCGATCAAGTAATTGTCCTTAGCGAGTATGCTCGCTCATCTCTAATTACTACAATACCGGATTTATATAGGATTTAAAAAAAATGTTTTTCTGCTTTTGCACAATAAAAACACATTTTTAGGCCTTATTCAGATGACCGTATATCGGCCGGGTTTTCACGCCCGGCTGATATGGGGTGTTTCTCTCTGCAGGGGGAGGAGGCTGGAAGAGCTAGGGGCAGTACACTGAGCTCCCGCCCCCTTTCTGCCCCTCGGTACTATTTGCAATGGAAGGGAGAGGAGCTAACTTCTGGAACTTAGCTCTGCCCCACCCATTGCAAATAGGAGGGAAGGGCGGAAGCTCAGTGCACTGCCCCCGACTTTTCCAGCCTCCTCCCCCTGCAGAGAGGGACGCCGTATATTGGCCGGGCGTGAAAACCCAGCCGATATACAGTTGTCTGAAGCTGCCCATAAAGAAAAACAAATGGATCTGCATCGCCGCATTCTAAAACTCACTTTTATTTTTCTGGTAACGGAGCTCTATGAGGGCTTGTTTTTTGAGGGAAGAGTTGCACTTTTTTATTGAAAACAGCCTCACATCATTGCAGGGATGAAAGGAATCCGCTGCCACGACTGTTATAGGGGCAGCAGAGGATCGCGGCGTTCTCTCATTGCTTTCAATGGGGCTTGCGCTGCTGCTGTCGACCCCATTGAAAACAATGGGGTTGTTCGATCGCTAGTATAGTACACTGCATTACTTGTGTAGTGTATTCCACTAAGACTATATCAGCCTATTAGATTCCACAAGAGGCAGTGTCTAATAGGCCGAGTTACATGGCAGACATGGAAGCCTTTGTCAGGCTTCTGGCTGCCATGGGAACCCATGGGTACTTTGCAATCGCATTGTTGTGTGCCGATGGGTGACAGGAGGAGACACCTCCCCGGTCATCTGCTTACATGCTACAGTTGCTATTGATTGTGGCATGAAGGGGTTAAACTGCCAGGACCTGAGGTTTTTCCGTTACTTTCTGTTAGAACAGGAGCCTGGCTGTCAGTAGTCAGCTACTTCACCACCTAAAAAAGATGTATGTGCAAGTTTAAAGCCCATGAGAGAGCTTAGAAAAAAGGAGTATTGCCGTCTTTAATGGGTTAACGAAAAGGAGAATAAGCAAAAAAACAACATAATTGCAAGAGGAGTGGACTGTCTATGTCTTGCTCCTCATCTAAATATGAACCCGCTGACACCACACCAGATACTTCAGATGCTGTTAATATGGGAGCGAATAATTGCCATGCACCTGGGCCGTCTGCTCAGGCTCCGCTTTAACATGGAGATCAGCCCGCAAATGGAGAAGCAATAACAAATATCAAACCCGCAACGATCAGCAGAATATGGAAGGACTACGAATCAGGAGGATTTAGCGGTGGTCTATTTATCCGCTTACATATTATCTGAGCCATGGATCATATTGCTAAAGAAAGGGTTAAACTTTGTACCAGACCGAGGTTTAGACACTAGTCGATGTGAACAGATTTAGAATCCTAGACTGGTAGAGTTGGAAGGGACCTCCAGGGTCATCGGGTCCACCCCCTGCTCAGTGCAGGATCACTAAATCATTCTAGAGATGTTTGACCAGCCTCTGTTTGAACACTTCCATTGAAGGAGAACTCACCACCTCCCGTGGTAACCTGTTCCACTCATTCCATTGAAGGAGAACTCACCAGCTCCCAAGGCAACCTGTTCCACTCATTCTATTGAAGGAGAACCCACGATTCTTTTTCTTTTTACTCTAAAATAAGTAAAAAACAATAAGTAGGTGTATTGGAGAGCAGCTCAGAGTGATCTGCCACTCAGGTTTGAGAGCCTCACACTGACTATAAAGGTGGCCATACACAGTGGATTAAAGGGAACCTGTCATGTACGTTGCACTACTCTTCTGAGGGCAGCATAAAGTAGTGACTGGCATGCTGATTTCAGTGGTCTGTCATTTATGGTTTAACCCATTACCGCTCTAGGGCGTAAGTTTACGTCCTGGGAGCGGGGTACTTCCCGCAACAGGGCGTAAACTTACGTCTTGAGGATAGCGCGAGATCACACATGATCCCGGAGATCATCGGATATGCGCCCCCAGCTGTTAACCCCTTCCCTGCTGCGATCTAAGTAGATCGCGGCAGGGAAAGAATTCACGGAGGGAGTGCGCTCAGTCTGTGTCTTCGGCCGGCTCTCGCGATGTTATCGCGAGAGCCCGGCCTGTCGCCATGGCAACAGGACGCCAGACACTGGTGTCCTGTGTTGCCAGTGCCTGAGATTGCTCTATAAGCGATAAGGTATGGCAGAGCAGTAGCTCTGCCATGCCTTATTACAGTGATCATCAGGGCAGTGGTGAAAGTCCCTCAGAGGGACACAAATGTTGTAAAAAAAACAAAGATTAAAAAAATGAATTAAAAAAATGTAAAAAAACATTTTTTTATGCTTTTTCTGAGATTAGCATAAAAAACCCCCACATATTTGGTATTGTCACGTCTGTAACGACGCGTACAATAATTTGCCCATGCTGTTGACTGTGCAAGGAAAAAAGCGTTTAAAAAAACGCAAAAAAACTGAGGCAAAATGCTAATTTCCCCAGTCGTCTCCACGACAGCACCAATTGAGATTGCCTCCTCCTGATAGGACAGGAACACACTGAGAGGTTAAAAGCTCCCCCCCTTCCCCACTTTCCTCAGTGTCTTCCTGTCCTGCCAGGAGGCAGGATCTCTGAGAGGGGCTGGTGGAGAAGCCAGCCAGGATTACTTACAGGCGGATCGGAGGGCAGTGGGTCAGCCTGTCCTCCCTTCCCAGCCAGACGACTCCCGGGACGCCACATGGGGTGGTAACCCCCTGGCCAGGTTTCTCCCGCTGCGGCCCATGGGGGGTACAAAGCGGGAGCCTCAGTCCCCCTCGTCCTCCCTGCAGAAGTTACAGCACGGTGCTCCAGGAAGCCCTTTGACGGCGGGGGGCGGGGCGCCGCGTCACGTGTCCAGCGTGATGACTTCATTGCGTCTGCATCAGGAGCGGAGGGGGCGGGGCTTAGCGCAGGAGCACGAAAATTTTAAAAAAATAGGAACCTGAGAGAAGCCAGAACAAACCAGCACTACAGGTCGCAGGGTGTCTACAGCACCGGTATAGTAATGAGTGCTCCAGCCCCAGAGACAGCTGAAACCTCAGCCTCAGCGGCCGTAAGTAGCCAGTGCGGCAAAAAATACAGTGCAAATATCCAGTGTATTGTGTATGGAAAAATTGCATATTTACCCGCAAAAATGCTTTATTTGTCAGGGGGATAAAAAAGACATCCCCCCCCCCAGAACAAAACTCAGAAAATGCATGGAATGCGGGACAAGACTGCCAGCTACGTACCAGAGGCCTCTATGCAAGGCATGCGTAGCTAGGCTAGTCAGAGAGGAATCGGGGGGATTCATGGAGGACGTTAGGAAGCTGGTGAAAGAAGAGGTTAGATCAGCCCTAACGTCACAGCTGGCGCCGCCAGCGAAACGCCAGAAAAGGGCGTATGTTTCTGACAAGCCTTCCAACTCCGAGAGTTCTATCGGGTCGGAGCAAGAGGAACAGGCCTCTGAGGGGTCCTCAGATGAGGAGGACTATAAAAGATACTTATTCCATCAGGACGACTTAACGGAATTGATTAAGTCAGTCAGGGCTACACTAAAAATGGAAGAGCCCAGAGAACCACGTACCCTACAAGATGAGATATTCGGGGGACTAGGGGAGAGGCGCAAGCATACCTTCCCTGTCCACAAGAATATCACCAAAATAATCCAGAAAGAGTGGAGGAAACCAGACGCAAGCTCCTTCTCCACTAGAGGGGTAAAAAGAAGGTACCCATTCGAGGAGGAAGTTTGCGCAAGCTGGGAGGAGGTACCTAAGGTAGACGTCCCAGTGGCCAAAGTGGCCAGGAAAACGACCCTGCCCTTTGAGGACGCCGCGCAATTAAAAGATCCCATGGATCGCAAAGCTGAGGGCCTTCTAAAGAGATCATGGGAGGCAGCGGCAAACATACTTAGGCCAGGGATCGCAGCCACTTGGCTAGAACAGCTACAGCTACACCTAACCAATAAGATGCCGAGGGAACAGATCCTAAATTCCCTTCCGATCCTGCGTATGGCAACAAATTTCCTAGCGGACGCCGCGGCCGAAGCTGTCAAACTCTCGGCGAAAGCTACAGCCCGGTCTAACTCAGCCAGAAGAGTGTTATGGCTGAAATCGTGGTCAGGCGACCTAGCCTCAAAAAATAAGCTATGCGCCCTCCCATTCTACGGCCAGTTTTTGTTCGGACCGGACCTTGACAAGATTCTAGAGAAGGCGGCCGACAAAAAGAAGGGATTCCCAGAAGAAAAGCCACAGAAAGGGAAGACCTTCTTCCGGGCTCGAGTGCAACAGCCCGAGGCCTACCAAGGCAAGGGCAAGACAGGCCGCTGGAGTTACCCCAAGGGGGGCAGAGGAAGGAACATCCTCTTTAACCCCCACCAGGGGGAGCCAAAGCAGAGACCCTGACGCCATCCCTGTAGGGGTAAGGCTGGGGAGCTTTGTGGATCAATGGGCCGCGATTTACGAAGGCCCATGGATCCCAAAGATTTTACAGCAGGGATACCGGATAGAGCAGGTGTCCCTCCCCAGAAGAAAATTCATTATCACGGGAGGCTCCAAACAACAGTTACACCTACTAAGGCAAAGCGTTCGGGACCTGCAACAACTAAACGCAATATCCCCCGTACCGCAAAACGAGGAAACCCAGGGCCATTATTCCAGGCTCTTCCTAGTAAGTAAACCCTGCGGGAAACAGCTAGTGAACCTGAAACCTCTGAACACCTGCATCAGATACAGAAAATTCAAGATGGAGTCCATCTCCTCAACGATAAAGTTGATTCCCAAAGGAGCTTACATGGTATCCATCGATTTAAAGGATGCTTATTTCCACATACCGATCCACAAGGGGTCCCGGAAATACCTAAGGTTCGCAGTGGATATGGGCAAAGGAATAGAGCACCATCAATTCAGATGCCTGCCCTTCGGGATCTCCTCAGCACCCAGAATCTTCACCAAAATTATGGCAGGGGTAGCCGCCTACCTGAGGAAGAAGTCGGTCCTAATAGTACCCTACCTGGACGATATTTTAATAATAGCAGAGTCCAGAGAACTCCTAACAAAACACCTGGGGATAGTGCTAGAACTTCTCCAGTCCTTAGGATGGATCATAAACTGGGAAAAATCCAGCTTAGATCCCGACAAACAGAAAACGTTTCTGGGTATAACACTCGACTCAGAATCGCAATGCTCCTGCCTACCCGAGGAGAAAATACAAAAAATCCGACGTCTAGTCAAAACCTTTCTACGGAGACGATTATGCACAATTCGGGAAGCCATGTCTCTCCTGGGAAGCTTGACGTCATGCATTCCAGGAGTGGCATGGGCCCAGGCTCACACCAGAGCGCTGCAAGCCTCCGTCCTATCCACGTGGGACAAAAGGCAGTCCTCTCTAGGGACAAGAATGTACATCCCAAGCGCGGTGAAAACATCCCTGCGTTGGTGGACATCCCCAGAGAACCTGCGGAGAGGGGTTCATTGGCTACAAAACCCAGCCACTCACATCACAACGGATGCAAGCGCCTGGGGATGGGGAGCGCATGTGGGGAACCAGTTCTTTCAGGGCCCATGGCCTCAAAGGACAAAAGAACAGTCCTCAAATTACAGGGAACTACAGGCTGTATGGCAGGTCCTACAGCAGTTACGGAACTTGCTACGGAACCAGCATATAAAGATACTGTCAGACAATATCACCGCGGTCGCCCATATACGACACCAAGGGGGCACAAGATCTCCCACCCTGCAAAACATCGCACAGAAAATTTTCCACTGGGCAGAGGGCCGGATCCTCTCGATCACGGCAACCCATTTGAAGGGGACGCTAAACCAAAAAGCGGACTTTCTCAGCAGGAGGCAAATAGACCCAGGAGAATGGTCTCTCTCCCTGAAAGCATTCAGAATCCTGATCAACCAGTGGGGGACCCCACAATTGGACCTGTTCGCAACCAGGGAAAATGCCAAAGTAAGCAATTTCTTCTCCCTCTGGCCAGGAGATCGTCTGACAGCAGTAGACGCCCTAGGCCAAGACTGGGGAGAGGGGCTGGTGTTTGCCTTTCCTCTTATACCATTGATCCCCAGAGTCTTACAACATTTCAGAACCCAGGTATGCACACTAATCCTGGTGACCCCCTTCTGGCCCAAAAGAAGCTGGTTCGGTCTTCTAGTAACATTGAGCGTCCAGGACCCAGTCATCTTCCCTACCTGGACAGATCTTCTATCGCAGGGGCCACTGAACCATCTGAGCCTAGGCAAGCTCCACTTAACAGCATGGCTCTTGAGGAATCCTCACTAAAAGAGAAGGGATTCTCAGAGAGAGTAGTAGAAACGTTAATGTCCAGCAGAAAAGACTACCCACCTTATCTACCAGAAAGTTTGGAGAAGGTTTTCCCCATGGAGACAGGGAAGGGATCGCAGGGATTCTATCCCAGACATCCCTCTAATCTTAGAGTTCTTGCAGGAGGGCCTAGAGATGGGCCTCACTCCAAGAACCCTGAAGGTCCAGGTCGCAGCCCTTAGCGCCATATGTGACACAAAGTTCGCAGACAACAGATGGGTCAACAGGTTCCTAGCAGCAGCAACTAGATTACGGCCTAGGCCCATAAATCTTTTTCCAGACTGGAACCTTAATTAGGCCCTAAGGGCCATGACAACGGTACGATGCGAGCCGATCGCAGCACTACCCATAAAAATGCTTACTATCAAGACCATTTTCTTAGTAGCCATCACCTCCGCAAGACGGGTTAGCGAGCTGCAGGCCTTGTCCATTCGCCACCCGTTCCTGAAAATCTCGGACACCAAATTAGTATTTAAAACGGACCCGGCGTTTATGCCAAAAGTAGTATCACATTTTCATAGGTCCCAAGACATAATAATTCCCTCT
The DNA here is from genome assembly GCF_035609145.1 of Eleutherodactylus coqui. Taxonomy (NCBI): domain Eukaryota; kingdom Metazoa; phylum Chordata; class Amphibia; order Anura; family Eleutherodactylidae; genus Eleutherodactylus; species Eleutherodactylus coqui. The sequence goes on along the minus strand of NC_089840.1, from coordinate 214,719,604 downwards.
TTCTTCAGTAAGCCTAAAAACGAGGAAGAAAAAACCCTAAGCTGCCTGGACGTTAGGAGAGCAGTCCTAGACTACATAGAGGCGACAAGCCACTGGAGACGGGACGATAACCTGTTCGTCCAGTTCAGTGGCCCAAATAAAGGGAGCAAAGCAGCGAAAAGCTCCATAGCCAGGTGGATCCGCCTGGCCATCATAGAGTCCTATAAAGCCCTCGGGAAGGAAATCCCCTTAGCTCTTAAAGACCATTCTACAAGGGCAGTAGCATCCTCATGGGCCGAACATAGCTCAGCCTCGGTCAAGCAGATATGCAAGGCCGCAGTCTGGAAGAAACCCCACACGGTCGTTAAACACTATAGGGTAAAAGTGCAGCAGGACGAGGACATGGCCTTCGGCCGCAAAGTCCTCTCGGCAGCAATCCCACCCTAGGGAAACTTTAGTTGGTACGTCTCAATTGGTGCTGTCGTGGAGACGACTGGGGAAAAAATAGATTATACCTACCCGATAATCGGGTTTCCAGGAGTCTCCACGACAGCACCCGTACCTTCACCCCCCCCCCCCTAAATTGATAGAAAAGAAACTATAGAATATAATATAAAAAATATATAATTTTATAAAAAAAAACAAAAAACCCCGGTTAAGGGAAAAAATTTAAGTTAAGCTCCTACCCCGGCAATTCGTTAGAATCCACTGAGGAAAGTGGGGAAAGGGGGGGGGGGGGAGCTTTTAACCTCTCAGTGAGTTCATGTCCTTTCAGGAGGAGGCAATCTCAATTGGTGCTGTCGTGGGGACTACTGGAAACCCGATTATCGGGTAGGTATAATCTATTTTTTTTTTAGCATTTTGCCTCACAAAAAACGCAATAAAAGTGAGCAAAAAAGCCGTATGTACCCCAAAATGGTACCAATAAAAACTACAGCTCGTTTTGCAAAAAATAAGCCCTCATAGAGCTCCATACATCAAAAAATAAAAAGTTACAGGACTTTGAATGCAGCGATTTAGAAAAAAAAAAGATTTCCAAAAAAAGGGGTTTTTATTGCAAAAAAGTAGAAAAACCTAAAAAAAATGTAAGAATTTTGGTATCATTGTAACCAAATAGAATGTCTCATTTATTCTGCATAATTAACGCTGTAAAAAAAAATTTAAAAATCTATGGCAGAATTGATGCGTTTTCTCTCCCTGCTATCATAAAAAAAAAATAAAAGTTTTACAATATAGTTAATGTACCCAAAAATGACACCGATAAAAACTACAGTTCGCCACGCAAAAAACAAGCCCTTATATGGCCGCGTCGACGGAAAAATAAAAAAAGAAAATCCGCCAAAAATTGTTGCGTCCTAAAGCCCAAAATAGGCCATGCCATTAAGGGGTTAAAGAACTGTGTGATTTTCATAACTTACATCTTTATACACGAGCCTGCGGCCTGAAAAGTCATGGTGGCCAGAAAAGAGTGACGGTGGCCGCTAACTATGAGCACCCACCGTAATTGACAGATTTCTAGCTCTGCTCTGTTACAGCTAGAAATGTGGCAGTCATGGCGAGTGGGCAGAGTTAGCGGCCACCGTCACTCTTCTCTGGCCACAGACTTGTGTATAAAGGTGTAAGTTATGAAAAAAAGAGTGTTATATTTTTAAGTGAGAAGAACGGTACTACGGATAGCAATGGCTCACATATCAGATAGGAGCTGCCTCCTAGTGGCCAGTTCCTGTAACTACAAACAGCCAGGATTGCTGGCAGACTGAACAATAAAACTAATCTTTTATATTAGAATTGAAGCTTCCTGCACAACTTTTAGACCCGCCTACTTTCCGGCTTTATATATTTTATATGGCACATCTCGCCCCCTGCTGCAAATGGACAGTTGACCCCCTGTGCCAAGATCAGAACCTGTCAGTCAGTCTGACTGATGGATTTTGCAAGAACTTCAGTCCTGCAGCTTGTAGTGTACAGCTATATACTGCAAGTCTAGGAAGAAAATGGGTTAAAAAGCTCCCATTACAAAAATTACCTCCGTGTAAAAGTTTGTTGATTTAAACAAATAATCTGCATGAATGTGCCAATATCCTTCAGGGCTCTCTCACACGGGCGACAGCGATATCGCCGCGAGAAACAAGCAGTGAAATCGCAGCTGTGTTCCCACAATTTTTGTGCATTATCGCTGCCGCTTACGAATTTCTCACGCGACTTTGTAGCATGATTTTGCTGCTATTTTTTTTTAATTTTTTTTTGGGGGGGGGGGGGGGGAGAAAGAGAATAGGACTTTCTCATGTTAGTCGCATTGCACGAAAATCGCGATTTTGTGCGTTGTGATGCAACAAAAATGAAGGCTCCGTAGGGGAACATGGGCTAAAAAGAAAATTGCAAATCATGGCAAAATGGAGCATGCCATGATTTTTTTTCATGCGAGATGGCATCAGAGAAAACATCACTAATGTGAAGGAACCCATTAGAAAGCATGGGTGTCACAAGTATGCGTTTTCACGTGCTATCGCATCACGGTAGAATCACCCAATTTTGTTGCCCCTGTAAAAGCAGGCTTAACCCTTTCCAATCCAATTTGTATCCTGGTTTTCCTAGGGGGCTTACTCTTTTTTTCTGCCATTATACAACGGCGCTATCTGCTGGCTAAAGCCAGTACTGCATGAAGTGACATGTTGGATAGGCTCCGACAGCAGAGAGGCTGGCAATATACAGTAAGAGAACTCTGACGGACGTCCTCCAACATCAGAGCTGTACAGCCTTAAATCATAATGTCTTCAGAGGTCTGACAGTGGATTAGAAAGGGTTAAGCAACATTCTAGGAAACATATATATATATATATATATATATATATATATATATATATATATATATTATACATAGGCTGCTTTCACACCTGGGTTAGGTCTAAGTTCAGGGTATCCATCTCTCTGCTCTGTTTTTGGAGGAGAAAAACTGAAATAAAATGGAAAGTAATGGATCATTTTTTCCCCATTGATTTTAATTGGGTTTAAAAAAAAAAAAGACAGAAAACAAATGGAAAGGCTTGGGCCTCATGTCCACGGGATAATTTTTATTTTAAATACGCAAATCCGTTTTTCCTGCTCGCGGATCCGCGCCCCATAGGGATGCATTGGACACCCGCAGGTAGTTAAATACCTGGGGATGTCATTTTTCCCGTCAGGCGCGGATCCGTGTGCGGGAAAAAAAATGGACATGCTCCATTTTCGTGCGGGTCTCCCATGGGGACGGCTCCCGCAGGCTTCCATTGAAGCCTATGGAAGCCGTCCGGATCCGCGGGAGACCAGAATTAAACTCACCTGCTCCGGACGATGCAGATGTTCCTTCCTTCACAGCCGGATCTTCTTTCTTCGGCCCGGCGGATGTGCCCGGCGCATGCGCGTGGCACACTGCCAGTATGCCGAGCACATCTGCCGGACCGAAGAAAGAAGATCCGGACGCTAAGGCAGGAAGATCCACATAGTCCGGAGCAGGTGAGTTTATTCTGATTTTTAGGCCTCATGTCCGCGGGGCAGGAGGGACCCGCTGCAGATTCTACATGAACAAGGCCTGATTTTCCCCGTGGAGATGAGGCCTTAAGCTTACTTCCGTTCTATTAGGTTTCCATATTTTTGGATAGGAAAATAGTGCAGTCTGAAGTGTTATTTTTCCGTCTGATACAACAGAAACCTAACGGAACGGAAGTAAACTGAAGTCTTTCGGTTTGCTTTCCGTTTTTTTGAAACCCAATTGACATCAATGGGAAAATATGGATCCGTTGTTTTCTGCATTATTCAGTTTCTCTCCTCTAAATGTAGAGCAGAGAGACGGAAACCCTGAACTGACCCAACGCAGGTGTAAAAAAAGCTGTTTCTATGATGTACACACTGCAGCAAAAATGACATGATAACGTTATTCTATGGGTCAGCACTACAATGCCAAATGTATAGAGTTTTTTTTTGTAATACCTTAAAAAAAGAAATATCTCTGGAAAAAATCTTTTCTTTTTCTGTCGACATCGTTGTTTCTGTTGGTACCATTTTGGAATGCATATGACTTTTTGATTGCCGTTTATTGCTTTTTTTTGTTGGAGACGGGGTGAGCAAAAAGCGCAATGCTTGCAGTTTTTTTTTCTTTTGTTCACCGTGCGGGGTAAATAATGGATTACTTGGATAGATCAGACTTTTATGGACACAGCAATACCAAATATGTTTTGTTTTTCTTTATTCAGATTTTTAAATTAAAAACATGACAATAGGGAGGGGGGTGTTAAACTTTTATTATTTTTTTCTTTTTTTTAATATATACTAAAACTTTTTTAAAGAGGGGACAAGAACTTGCGATGGTTTGATCGCTCCAGCAGTATGATGTAATACCATAGAGTTACATTATACTGCGATCTGACAGGCGATCTATCATGGCTTGACGGCAGCCCTACATGATTTACACTGAGTGACAATCGTTCAGATTCTCACTGCAAGCAAAAATCTGATCGATTTACCGGCCTGTGTAAGAGAGTCCTTACTATTGGTAAATCTGCCCCAAAATCAAAGCCAGGTCAGCATGGACGTTGCGCATTTTTTTGGTGATCTTTAGGCCGAATTAACACAGGCGACAAAATCGTGCAATTTTCTCGCAATGCGACAGCGCTACCAAACACATGTATATGAAGCCCATGCATTCCAGTGGGTTACTTCACATTTGCGCTGTTTTGTAGCCTGTGACATTGCAAGCAAAAAATTGCAGATTTCAAAAGATTGCCGCGATTTGCGATATTTTTGTAGCCCATGTTTCCCTATGCAGCCTTCCTTTCTGATGCGACTTTTTCAGTAGGAAATAAAATACATCACCTAACAGCCGCTGTCACGTCCGCCGCACATCTCCTCAGGTCCCCGACACTTGTTTGAAGTCTTCTGTCAGCACTTCCTGGATTGGGGGTTCAAAAACCCTGCCTCCAGAAAGCACTGGCTGTGATTGGTTCTCAAGCACCATGGCTCAGCCAATCAGAGCCAGCACACAATAAACCAATAACAGCCATTCATTGAATGGCTGTGATTGGTTCATCAAGTGCTGGCTCTAATTGGCTGAGCCGCGGCGCTTGAGAACCAATCAGAGGCAGCGTCTCCTGGAAGTGGAGTTTTTCAAACTTCTGACCAGGAAGCGCTGAGGGAAAACTAGGGCTACCTGTCCACGGGAGTTGCGATATCCTGCAGCAGATCTCTGCCGCGGGAGCCACTACCGGGGAGCAAGAGCCATCTGACGAATCTCTGCAGTGAGCCTATCTGACAGATAGGCTCACCGCAGAGAATCGATATTTTTCTCCGCTCGTGGACAGAGGGGCTGCCCTTTCCATAGCAACGCTAGGGAAAGCGTTCACTATTGTGAGCGATAATGCATTGCAGTACAGAAGTACTGCAATACATTACCATAGCGATCAGAGCTTTTCTGTCTCCTACAGGGACATATAAAATCTAAAAACAATGCAAAAAATAACAAAAAAATCCCTTGTTTGCGCATTTTATATATATAAAAAAAAGCACTTAAACCCACCCACCCCCACACACATATTTGGTATCATTGTATCCGTAATGACCTGTACAATAATCTGAATATACTATGTATCCTTCATGGCAAAAAACATTTAAAAAAAACCAAAAAAAAAACAAAGGCAAAATGCTTATTTTGTTCATTTTGCCTCCCAAAAAGCGTAATAAAAGTGATCACAATAGCTGTATGTACCCCAAATTGTACCAATAAAACCTACAACTCGTCACACAAAAAACAAGCCCCACTGAGCTCCATCAATGGAAAAATAAAAAAGTTATAGGACTTTGAATAAACAATGTAAAAAATATGTTTCCAAAATAAAAGGGTTGTTATTGTGCAAAAACTTAAAAAAAAACATTTTGGTATTGCCATAATTGTACTGACTCACGGAAAAAATGATCAAGACCACTCTCAGGCCTCACGTCCATAGCAAAAATGGAATTTTAAAAACCGTGCGGGTGTCCCGCACAAGCGATCCGCGTCCATAGGGAATCATTGGGCACCCGCAGATGTCATTTTCCCCCGGCGTGTGGATTGCATGTGAAGGAAAACAACCGCAGCAGGCTTCATTTTTGTGCGGTTTTCCGCATTGAAGCCAATGGAAGCCGTCTGGACCCGCAGTACAGATGCAGCTATCACTGTGTTTGTGCCGTGGGACCACAGGATAGAAGAAGTTTAAAAAAAAAAAGATGGCATTGCGCACGCGCCTGACACGCTGCAGGCGCCCCGAGCACATCCGCCGTGCAGCAGAAAGAAGATCCGGCCTGCACAGAGGAGAGCCCCGCAGCAGCCGGACAGGTAAGTATATTGTATTTTCTGGCCTCATGTCTGCGGGCCGGGTGGAATTCGCTGCAGGATTCTGCATGGGGAACCGTGCGACCCGTGGACATGAGGTCTCACACATGAACATGGCTAAGCGCTGTGATTTCGGCGCGGTGTGTTTTAGCGCACGCCATCATTGTGAGGGATGATGAGCTGTGCTAAACACCGAAAAATAGAGCAGACAGCGCTCGAAAATCACAGCGCAGGAAAGCGCCGTCTAGGGCTGCGTTTGAACGTATGTCTCCGAGGCCCTATTGAAATCCGTGGGAGCGTTATATCGCAATTACCACCGCATTCAAAACGCTGCGGTAATCGGGGTAAAACGCAACTGTGTGAGAGCGGCCTTATACTGCTGTAAAAAACAAGGGTAGAACTGATGTTTTCTCTCCCCGCCCTCCCCCCAAAAATAATCAGTTTTACAATTCTTTATAAGTACTCAAAAATGGTACCAATAAAAAGCTTGCCACGCAAAACACAAAAGTCATCTAGTCCGTATGGCCAAAATAGGCCGTGTCCTGAAGGGGTTAAAAAAATGTTAAAAATAGAAAGAAGAAATCGTCGACAACATGGCTCCTATGTGGAAGACACAGCTCTCTGGAACAGTTTTCCCTCTAGTGCTCGCTCTGGCAGGTTGCCCGGTGACAACAGTCAGGCCACGCCTCTTCCCACTATGCAGTTCGGTCGACGACTCCGGATTGGATACTTTTGAAAACAGACGGCGGTTTCGAGGCAGGAGAGCGGTGAGAGCGGCCGGAGCTTCGAGGTGCAGAGGACTGTGTGTCCACACTAGGTAAGGGCGGTAACGGTTCTCTGGCCGGTTCTGGCGGCCATAGTAACGTCTTCATGTGTAGCTACTGGGATTTACTGCCCCTGCTGCTATAGACCTGTGTGCCTCTAACCTGCGGCGCTGCAGCTGTTAGAAAACTACAACTCCCAGGGTGCCTTAACAGTAGCAGGCTACCAGGGCATGCTGGGAGTTGTAGTTCTCCAACTGCTGGAGCGCTGATCTGCTGTATGTGAGTTGTGGCTGATTTCTGTGACCCAGCAGGTGTATTATGTGCACATACATGCCATGATGGCGATTGGTGACACACAGCCAGCACGCAGTGTCATTGCGTCTCCTGCAGGTGGCGAGCAGTGAACTGCGCTCAAAAGTTGGTTATGCCTGTGTATTTTGCCCGCTCCTGGGTGCAGATACACTGTGTATTTGCGTATGGGGGAAAAAAAATGGTTAGCTTGGGGCCTGTGTATTTGCGCCGCAGGCTTCATGCGTATATGTGCCGGCCTGTTCACCTCAACCGCTTTTTGAGGTGCTTAATACGCACCAAAATCGGCCGTGCCGTGTATTTTTTTTATACCATTTTGGAGTAAATACGACATTTTTTTTAATGGTGACAAAAAAGCGCAATTCTGGCTTTTTCTTTCTTTCTGACAACGCCCACCGTTACTTTAATAGATGGGGCTTTCACAGACTCCAAATATGCTGCTGCTGTTTTTTTTTTTTTCTTCATATGGCAAGTGTTTTTATTTAAACTTTATTACTTTTTAAAATTATTAATAAAACTTTTTAAAACTAACTTATTTTTTTCCTTTGTCTCCGGAGGGGACAACGACTTGGGGTGTAATGTAATGCCATAGCATTAGATTATACCACAATCTGACAGAAGGCCCCCGGCTGCCATGGTAACCTCACAGCAACCGGCAATCTTATTGCAGGGGGCAGTGTGGGACCCCTGAACATCGGTCGAGGCATTTAAATAGTAACTGCTCCAATCAGCAGCGCGGCTGAGCGATTGGTATTTAAACCGAAAACGAACGAAAAACCAATTTATCGTTCGTCATTTGATCGTTGTCCGCATTTACACGGAATGGTTATGGTTCATTTTCTCTTGTTTGAATGTTTTTGTAACAGATAAGCGGCTCATAGTATCTTTAGTGGCTGAATTCAAATGTGAGATCCGTTTTTTTTCTGCCACGTAAGGTTTTCCAGTTATGGGGAATAATGTAATCCAATTGCCGTTATATTGTATTTTCTGGAATTATGCCTACACAATTAATCCAGTCGGCTCGCTGTTAACCTGCTTAATGAAAAACGATTGCGCAACCATTTCACAATCACACCGTGTGCTCACTGAACACTACAAGGGTAGGTTTATGTAACATATAGGGTATGTTTCCTCGTGGCAGAAACACTGCGGATCATCCAGCAGTAAGCTGTGATTAATGAACTGTGTTTTTACAGGTCATTGGTCAGACTAAAGAAAAGAATCAAAATCAGAAAACAAAAATACATGTTTAGTATCGCTGCATCCAAAAAAGTCCGATCTATCAATTATTTACCCCGCACGGTGAACGTTGTCCGAAGGGTAAAAAAAAATATATATATAATATATGAATATGGATGCCGGAAATGTGCTCTCTTTTTTTTTTTTTTGTCACTGTCTCCAAGAAAAGCAATAAAGAGATCAAAATGGTACTAACGCGAACTATAGGACGTCCCGCAAGAAATGAGCCCTCGCACAACTATGCTGACGGATAAATAAAGTTATTGCGCGCAGAAAATACCGTATATACCGGCGTATAAGACGACTTTTGAACCCCGAAAAATCTGCTCTGCAGTCGGGGGTCGTCTTATGCGCCGGTAATACAAAAAAAAAAAGTGTAAAATAAAAAAAAAAAAATCATTACTCACCTCCCCCGGCGTTCTGTCGCGCTCCGGCAGGATGTCGCTCGCTCCTCGTCCCCGGCGCAGCGTTGCTTTCTGAATGCGGGGCTTGAAATCCCCGCTTCCAGAAAGCTAATACACACGCCGGCAGCCATGACATCATTGAATGGCTGTGATTGGCTGAAGGCGCACGTGTTAGCAATCACACCCATTCAATGATGTCATTGAATGGCTGTAACTGGCTGCCGGCGTGTGTATTAGCTTTCTGGAAGCGGGGATTTCAAGCCCCGCATTCAGAAAGCAATGCTGCGCCGGGGACGAGGAGCGAGTGACATCCTGCCGGAGCGCGACAGAACGCCGGGGGAGGTGAGTAATGATTTTTTTTTTTTCTCCACTGTATACCGGCGTATAAGGTGAAAGTTGGGGGGTCGTCTTATACGCCCCGTCGCCTTATACGCCGGTATATACGGTAATAAAAAAAAAAAAAAAAGTCTTTGGAAAAAATTAGTATAGCAGAAAAAAAAACTACAGCTGCAGCTTGTGGCCTGTAGGAACAAGACGCACCGAAAGATGGTGGAATTTTTGTTTTGTATCCTTTTTTTTTCTTTTTCATTTTATTCCACATAGAACTTTGAAAAAGTTTTTCAGTACATTATATGGTGCATTAAATAGCACCATTGAAAACTACAACTCGTCCCGCAAAAACCAAGCCCTCATACAGCGATGTCGATGGATAAATAAAGGAGTAATGTTTTGTTGTTTTTTGTTTTTTAAATGGGGGGGGGGAATAAAAAAACGTGGTCACTAAGGGGTTAAACAACTTGAAAATTGTTTTAATTTTACAGAAACATTTGTTATTGTTGTTTTATGAAAATTTTTAAAAAATGTATTGCAGAGTGTAATCGGCCCTAAGGGCCCCCACACACTTGAGGTTTTAACATTTTTTTTTTATTTTTAACGCGATTGTCAATGGGGCTTCCTAATGTTACAAACGCGTCCCACAAACTTGCGCTGCGTCTTTAACATTAGAAAGTCCCATTGACAATCGCGTTAAAGCAATGCAAGTGTGTGGGATCCCGTACTCTTACAAATGGGGATCCCCTTTGCGTAAAATCGAATTTAGGATACTTTTACATGGGGCACTTAAAGGGGCTTTCCACAGCACTGGAGCGTGTCTCGGTGGTCCAACGCTACGTCACCTGACCAGAAGGCCAAGGGATATCCCTGTCGGGCCTTCTATTGGCTGCAGCAGCCACGTGGCTAAACGCATGTGATCGCTGCAGCGCTTGTAGACGATAGACCTAATTGTGTGTTTTTTGCGGGACGTCGTGTAACTTCTATTGATGCCATTTTGCAGTACAGAAGACCTTTTGATGGCTTTTTATTACCTTTTTTTCATCGAGACGGAGTGACAAAAACAAAAAACTCAGTTTTTTTAAATTGGAGCTCATGTTCACAGGTGGGTCAGATTCTGCAAGTGGGAGCCCGCAGGAGAATCCAACCTGCATACCTGTCCGGCTCTTCTTATTACCTTTAAATTTTTTATAACTTTTTATTACCTTTAAATTTTTTTTAACAATTATTAAAACTTTTTTTTAACTGCTTTTTACACTTTTAACCCTTTCCAATCCACTGCCTGACGTTTAAAGACATTCCGATGGAGGGCTGTACAGCTCTGATGTCGGAAGACGTCCGGCAGGGTATTCTTACTGTAGATTACTGGCCGCTCTGTTGTCGGGGACCTCTCCAGCATGCCACATACCGCAGTACTGGCTCTAGCCAACAGATGGCGCCATTGTATAATGGCAGAAAGAGAAAGTCCCCTAGGAAACCCTGAATCCAAAATTGGATTGCAAAGGGTTAATCCCCACAGACAACAAGAGCTTGCACTGGTTTGATCCCTCTGCAGTATAGAATTACATTGGTTGTCAGATCACGGCATAATCTATCAAGTACCCCATGATCGCATCCTGGGGAGCTGATCACAGTGGTAGTGCTGATTGCAGGTGTCAGCTGTAAGAAACAACTGGCACCTGCGTTGTATAGAGCAGGATCGGCTCCCAAACCCAGGTGGTGACAGGGTTAAGCACCAACAACAACTCCTACGACTGTGGCTCTTGTGCTTTCACACCAGAGCATTTCCAGCCTCCATTCGCTATAAACAGGCAGTCGTTCATAAATGGACTGCCTGTTTACACTGAGCAAGAAGTCGCCATTAGTCACCTCATTGCAGACGTGTTTGCCAGGGTCTGGTGGCTACTCAAATCTATGAATGGTGTCAGAAGAGTAGCACACAAGCATGAACAGGTCAAATAACGATGGAACCCCTATATTGTCAGCATATGGGGCTCCTGACCCCCGAAAGCACTAGCTGAGGTGTCCATACATGCATATCGCTGGCTTCGTTGTAGTTCATGGAAGTAGAGAGCCATTTTCAGCAACGGCCTCTATTCCTCTGTCAGGTAGGGGATTAAAAGTGCCGCAGGCAACATTGCTTGTTACATAGCACTTCAGTATGCCATACAGCATATGGCCCTGGTGGCAATGCCCCTTTACATTTGACTATGGCCCTTGATTTAGTATGACCATGTGGCTCTCGGACCAGAGTAAGTTGACCAGTGGGTTGCCTGAATGCTATACTTTAAATTATGTCTATGGAGAAGGGCGCCTAAGGCCACACTCACACATGCGCTCGGCAAAACGTAGGGAGGCTGAAAGTTTACCTATTGAGCGACAGCTGCAGCCTGAACATAAAGGGCCTGTCACACGGAAGATTCGTCCACCCGATCATGGCCGCTGTCGGACGCGCAAATGCTCACTTGTTGGCTGATCACCCCTTAACGTGGCACCAAAAATCAATGGTTTACTCGCCATATTGCCCTGTGTAAATGGGGACATGCTGCTCACAACAATGGAGCCGTGTGCCCAACCGATCGTCCCAATGACTATTTGGTAGTGCTGATTGCTCAATGGATCTGAGTGAGCCCTGATCAGCTCGCAAAAATATGGATCCACACTTCGAAAATCTGCAGGTGTAAAAGGATACGACTCGCTGGATCCAGAGGATTGCACTACAAAATAGCTCCAGTCTATAGACTCATGATTGTAGTGCAAGTCCACGTTACATGGAACTGGAACACGCCACCACTAGCGTGCTGTAGCCCCATACTGTGCGCTGTCCTGTGTGCGGGTTTCATTCAGATTTATTTTTTTCCTCTGTGCTCTTTCTAGTAACCATGGAGCCGTCTGATGGCAGCCACGCACCTCCGAGACCCTCATATCTTGGAATTGACATAACCAAGCCAGAAAGAGGATCTCCTCAAGAGCTTGAAGACATCCGGACAAACCTATCGCAGCAGTTCTTACTACAGGAGGATACTGTATGTAATTCCACCCGGGTAAGGATGATGATGGTTATGAATCGTTTATTTGTAGTCTCACTAAGGGTCCGTTTAGACAAGCCGATTCTTGTTTGACAAAGCGGGTGACATCACTGCTAACTCGTTGGCTCTCGTCCAGCCTGTATGGACAAGCGGGTGACATCACTGCTAACTCGTTGGCTCTGGTGCAGCCTGTATGGACAAGCGGGTGACATGACTGCTAACTCGTTGGCTCTGGTGCAGCCTGTATGGACAAGCGGGTGACATCACTGCTAACTCGTTGGCTCTGGTGCAGCCTGTATGGACAAGCGGATGACATCACTGCTAACTCGTTGGCTCTGGTGCAGCCTGTATGGACAAGCGGGTGACATCACTGCTAACTCGTTGGCTCTGGTGCAGCCTGTATGGACAAGCGGGTGACATGACTGCTAACTCGTTGGCTCTGGTGCAGCCTGTATGGACAAGCGGGTGACATCACTGCTAACTCGTTGGCTCTGGTGCAGCCTGTATGGACAAGCGGGTGACATGACTGCTAACTCGTTGGCTCTGGTGCAGCCTGTATGGACAAGCGGGTGACATCACTGCTAACTCGTTGGCTCTGGTGCAGCCTGTATGGACAAGCGGGTGACATCACTGCTAACTCGTTGGCTCTCGTCCAGCCTGTATGGACAAGCGGGTGACATCACTGCTAACTCGTTGGCTCTGGTGCAGCCTGTATGGACAAGCGGGTGACATGACTGCTAACTCGTTGGCTCTGGTGCAGCCTGTATGGACAAGCGGGTGACATCACTGCTAACTCGTTGGCTCTGGTGCAGCCTGTATGGACAAGCGGATGACATCACTGCTAACTCGTTGGCTCTGGTGCAGCCTGTATGGACAAGCGGCTGACATGACTGCTAACTCGTTGGCTCTGGTGCAGCCTGTATGGACAAGCGGCTGACATCACCGCTAAGTCGTTGGCTCTGGTGCAGCTGAGGAGTGGATTCAACTTAGGTCTAAGTACACCCTAGTTTTGGTATGTGGGTATCTGCTAGTACTCCTCCCTGCCCCCCCTACTGGGTATTTGCAATAACAGTGCTTCCTTTGATATCTTCTTGGAAGCTATCTAGTGGAAACTGCTGATTTGATGGACGGTTTAACCTAATAAGATCAGTTCTACTCATGCTGTCTTGATGTAAACTTTTAGGTCTACTCACCAGATTCATGCCTCTAGCAAACTTCGTCGGCACTGAAAAGTGCCTGCTAGAAAACAATCTAATGACGTATGCTGACATCTGTGCTAACATGAGCACTAACAAGCGCCTGCTAGGTTTCCTCCTAAGAGATTCATATCGCCTAAATCTAGTAGAGTAGCGTGTCTAGCAGACTTTGAGCGCTACAAAGTGCCTGCTAGACCAACCCTGTATGGACAAGCGGGTGCATCTTTGGCTCGTTGGAATCCGACACGGCCATGACTGAACACTGACTTCCACCAATGACAGTGTGGGAATGGGGAGGCCAGCAAGCATAAGAAGCTTATCTGTGGATTCCTCGTTCCCTATCCTATAAGCACCAAAGCTTAGTTTATGGTGTTTATAGGACATGACCGGTTTCCTTTGTTTTTACATGGACAGATGATCACAAATACGGGGGATGAACAATCGTTGCTATGATTGTTCATTTCCACATAGCATATCTCCGGTTTACTTCTGGGAATGTGCCGCTGACATGAGAAAATCCACTCGGCTGTTGAACAAGTTCTTGCTTGATCTTTGGCTGATTGTCAGTGTGTTCAGACGGGCTGATGATCAGGCAGGTGAAGGTTCATGCCCGATCCTTGGTAAGTGTAAAAGAGCCTTTAGTCAGGTTGCTATAATGTCAGGCAGATCCCATGAAATGCAGACCTTGGTTTAATCTGTTTCACAGCATGTCGGTCTACTGTACGACTGTATATTGTAATGATGGTTTGAGGGCGGCAGTTGATCAGTCAGTTTGCATATTGTTTACTTCCAGAATAGTTCATTGGATGGTAAAGAGCCCATGCAGGTCTACCTCCGCATACGACCCTTTACTGGGACAGAGAATGAACAGAAAGAATCTCAGGTGAGTGACACAGCTGGAGGTAAGGCTATTTTCACACTGCATTTTGCAATGTCCATCATATGTAAACTAGAGGATTTCTCAACATATACCGCAGCATAGGAACAATGTGGCATCTGTTGCCTCTAGACTCAAATGAAGGAAGTAGAAACATAAGCTGCACAATATGATTCCCCCCCCCCCCCCCCCCTCCCCAAGTGTCTTTGTATTGAATGGCACGGTAGGCTGCTCTGTTCCTTGCAGGGAACAGAAGGTGTATGACAAAGGCTGAAGTGACACTTGTGGCCTCCATAGGGATAAAGTGGAGCCATGTGATATGTTTGCTGTATGCACTGGGCGCTTTCCTGGTGGATCCTGCAAAGCCCAGTCCGAAAGTTACTTTAGGATGGGATTACATGTGACCGAAATGCTGCAGAATTCTGCAGCATTTCCTCATCTAAAACAGTCAAGATCCACATTTGTGCGGATTTTGACAGAAATTGGTTGCATGCCTGCAGCTGATTTCAGCAGGCACAGCGCTCGTCTCTGAAGTCTTTGGCTGTTGCTTCTTCAGTACTAAGCCCAGTGCTGCTGGTCACTCTGGCCCGTAGCGCTGTGGGGTGAAGGAAGCTCCGACTGCTGACTACTTCAGAGGTAAGCAGTGTGCCTGCACAGAAGCTGTAGGTTTTGACTGTTTTGAATGCGGAAATGCTGCAGAACGTCCACCGCAGATATTCCGCAGCAAATCAGTGACTTGTAAACACGCCTTAGGGGTATGTTTGCAGGACGCTGACTTGCTGCAGATTTTGTCGTGGATTTTGGTGCATGTCTGCAGCAGATTTCATACTTTTTATTTGAATTCAATTGGAAGGGCGAAATCTGCTGCAGAGCTGTGACAAAATCTGCAGCAAGTCAGCGACCTGTAAACCTACACTAAAGGGGTTTTCCATAGCTAAGATATTAATGACCCTTTCCTCAGGATCGGTCATCAGTATCACATTGGTGGGATCTCTAGCGGTGCACCCCCACCAATCATATGTTTGAAGAGCCCATTGACGTCTGGTTCATTGGTCACATGGTCAAAGGGCAGCTGTCTCATTACGGCGAATGGGATTCAGCTGCTGTACAAGGTACAGCCACGATGAATTGTATAGTGCTGTGCCTGGTATGAAGTGAAGCGGCTGCCACCTTCATCCAAGTACTATGACCACTTCAAACAGCTGACTAGTGGATTATAGAGTATTAGAACCCCAGTGATCTGATATTGAGGACCTAACCTGAGGATGGGTCATCAATATGTTAAAGTGGGGTTAAAGGGCTTTTCCAAAACCATTTTAATTTAGGCTCTTTTTGCAGTAATCTTGTTGGTGTTTTTTTTTAGGATTGTGTCAGCATCCCTGATCCCTGCAGTGTGCTGGTGAAGCCTCCTATCAGTTCCCAGGCTTGCCGACTGAGTGATCGAGCTAGCAGTTCAGTGGCGCAGAAGTTCACCTTTACTCATGTAAGAGCCTTACCACTGATAACGTATTCTGTAACTTGAGCAAGATGTTATGCTTTATGTAAAATAATGGTTACTGTATCGTTAACAGGTCTTTGGTCCTGAAACGACGCAAAGTGGTTTCTTCGAAGGTACTATAAAGAAGCAAGTGACTGACTTCATGAAAGGACACAATCGTCTCATCTTTACGTACGGTGTCACCAATGCTGGTAAAACGTTTACTTTCCAAGGTAAGCTCCACAGTGCAGAGATAATTGTCTTCATTGCCACAACCTAACAGAGGATGCAAACCTCTACATACCTAGATCAGGTTTTGGCTAAGTCTTCAGTTCACACCTGCGCTATTTTTGTGGTATGTTGAATGAAAATAATGGAAAGCCTAAAACTGGCACTTTGTCATTGGCAACACCTAATATACCCTTCTATTATAGATGACGTCTGATGGGTTTTTATCTTGACACTTGGGATTTTACTGGACAGAATAGCGCGGCGTGCTCCTCTGCTGCATCTGGTATTTTGTGGAGCTTGGAAAGTAGATACAGTTGTATTCAGTTTAAACAATACTCTGAGAAAAACAGCCTGGACTCCAACTGATACACTGTAACAAACTACGCAGGGGCTACTAAACTGTTTTTGCCGATAGATCATTGCCTGGACTGGAAATGACTGTATCCATTACAGCGCTGTGAGCAGGACTAGCTCTGCCTTTTGGATATAAACAAATATTTTCCTTCACTGACAGCAAACCTAAATCAAAATGGCTTGAAATATAAGCTCTACCCCAAAAATAAGCCCTAGCTACACTACGGGGGAAAAAAACAAACCAAAACGATACTCGCCTAGCAGGCGCTGTCCAGGTCCCTCTGGTGCTGCTGCAGTCTTCCGTGCAGCCCCCAACCCAGACAGAGCATCTCTTTCTGGTAATGTGACTTAAATACCACGCCTGCTGTCAGCAATTGCTCTGATTGGCTGAGGCAGCGCTCACGAACCAATCACAGCCATTCAATGAATGTCTGTGATTGATTCATCAAGCGGCGGGAAGTGTGACTTGTGAACTAATCGGAGCAATTGCTTGCGGGAGACAGTATATTCAAGCCATGTTACCAGGAAGAGATGCTCTGTCTGCGTTAGACTACACTGAAGCCTGCCGGAGACCAGCGGGAGAGACTCGCACTGCGCCTGCTGGGTGAGGATAAGACACCCCCTGAAAATAAGACCCCGTGCCTCTTTTGGGGCAAAAAATAATACACTGTTTTATTTTGGGGGAAACACAGTAGCTGATAACGGTGTAAATTGGCTGTGAGAAAAAATCCATTCTAAAATCTGTCATAATCTAGACCAACGGTACTTATTTCACGTAGTTTTTGATGCAGATTTTCCATTGCAAACAATCTGCACCATTTCCTTCTACGTGGAAGCGTGCCCATAATAAATTGTGTGAAGACTTTTAAGGCTCATGCCCACAGACTGAGCAGGGTACGCCTGCGGATTTACGCCGCAGGAGTATCGTGTTTAAAAACGTGAGTGATCGCGTAAATTCTGCGGTCTCCATTAATACAAGAATAACCTAATAGCTGCGGATTTCCGCCGAGGGAAACACTGCAGAAATTCGTTCGTGGGCATTAGCCCATGTTCTACGAGTCATAGGTGCAACAAAGAAGTATAACCTTTCTGGAAATGTACATGACAGTAAAATGTTGCGACTGCTATTGAGGCAGGGTAGCGTCTCCTGCTTGTAGTGACCACGGGAGGTTTTCAGTTTCTGTGGTGTTGTCAGGTCTGTGTTAGTAAATGTAATTCTCCATTCTAGGCACAAGATGGCGCCCTGTCTCCATAGGAAGCTTTTCACATAGATTGCATTGACAAAGATGAGATGGCTGAGCTGCTTTGCTTTTATAAAACTGTTTAGCCCCCTATTGGGCAGAGTCCGCACACTGCAAGCTTTCCAGTGCAGATTACACAGCAAGTCTTACATGCACATTTCACCCTGTATATTGCAGAGAGTGAAGGCTGCAGTGCAAATGCTGATGCCCTTAGTGATTCTGCAGTGTGTGAATTTACCATTGGAGTATTGAGCAACTAACTCTTTATCCTAATATGGTGAATGTTAATCAAGTGAGATCTCCTCCTCCTCCTCACTTATGCTTTATCATTTGTAATGTTTAAAATAGTTTCTTAACGTAATTCACTTTGGCCTCTTGGTAATTAATTATCGCAATGGGAAACAACAAAGCAGTCTTGCTCGCATGGCATACGAGTGCTATTCAGTGTCTTTAACCCCTTAGTGACGAAGCCTGTTTATGCCTTCGTGGCGGAGCCAAATTTTGGATATCTGACATGTCTCTTTAAAATAGAATAACTCCGTAAAGGTTTTGCATATCCAAGTGATTCTGACATTGTTTTTTCGCCACATGTTGTACTTCATCTAGGTGGTGAAAATAGTCCAATAGAGTTTATGAATATTTATTAAAAGTGCCAAAATTGGGAAAATTGTGGAAGAAAAGAATTTTCAATTGCAATATCTCAAATATGTGCAAACATACTGTTTACATTTTTGGCAAGATAGAAATATATATCTGTTTACTTTATTCTGGACGCACACATGAAACCCCCCTTTTTTTTTTTTTTACCATTTAGGAGACGTACAAATTTAACATTACTTTTCAGCATTTTGAGGAACACTTTGTTTTCCTACACCAAGCTAAGATTGCAAAGACTCATAGGTGTCACAATGATACCCCCACAAATGACCCCATTTTAAAAACTACACCACATAATGTATTCACTGAGGGGGGTCAGGAGTATTCTTACTCTAGTTTTTTGTTTTTTTTTTTTCTTCCAGGAATTAATGCAATTAAGAGGAGAAAAAATAAAATTTCATTTTTGAAACTGATGAAACTTCAACTTCAACTGGCCCCCCGTAACCTCTCCAGGCTCTCAGTTACTTTTGTTGGCTAGGAACTGTGAGACTTTAAATTTCCTGAGCAATCCTTGACTTTTGTGCATGCATCTGCCAGCTTGCTGACAGGGCGCATGTGCCAAAGCCAGGGTGTAAGGTCCACGGATAAAGATCCCATCGGGAGACATGCCCGGGGACCTTTTTTAGCTATGTAATTTCATCTCCCCTTATGGATATGATCCATAAGGTGAGATAAAACTAACTTTTTAAACTTTTTATTTGAAATTTTTTTTAACTTTACGTGATCACCGTTATCAATGGATAACAGTGATCATGTGACCAGGAACAGTTTACAGCGGTCCCCGGTCACATCTCGCTGCACACTGCACTCTGATCTCAGACATGCTTAAGAGTTGTTCATAACAGTAGAATAGCCAATCGCAGGCTTCAGTGGTGAAGTGGTAGCTTCTGTGACTGCTGTAGAAGTGGTCTTTTACTCTGCTCTGGGGGGGCTATTTTAAATGGGCAAATATGGCTTATTTTATCTTGTTTTAGATTCCCAGCCAGATGGATCAAGTGGATTGGAAAGGGTTAAAGGGCGTTTCCAGGACTTAATTTCCCTGCCATCCACTGCCATTTAATTTTCCTGCCACTCCCAGCTCTTATTTATTTTGGATGGGAAAGCGCACTTGTGGTTTCATTGGAATTACTCAACAGAAAAGGAACGGATAGGATTTTATTAGAACTTTTTATTTTTTGAAAATTAAATGTGTGTTATGAGCATTTCACATCAGGAAGATGACACTGGGGAACACAATTTTTGTCGCATCCGTAAACACGCTAGTTCTTAATATGAGTGTGCCGATCTCAAATCTGAAATGATTTTTTTTTTTTTTTTTTTTTTTTTTTTTTTTTTTCCTCTGAAAGCTACATTTTTTTTAAATTTTTTTTTTTTTGCAATTCAAGATTTTAGGTTTTCATCTTAATGTAAAATTTTCAACATTTAGTTTAACAAAACGAAGTAGAATGTCTTCTTGGGCATCATCCTGGTGAGAATATAATTTTATATAATGCAGTAAAAACTCTAACATATGATTGCATCAGAATTTGTCTACAATTTTGAAATAGTACAAATTAAACACTTAAGCATAAAATTTGCGCAAAACTAATTTAGATTCTCTTCAGGGAGGAATTTGTAGCTCTTACATCTGTGTACTTGCTGAGGACAATCTCGTTTGATGCTCCCGCAGTAGTTTGCCATCATATTCCTCTCCCATTGCCCCTGCTAACACTCTTCCATCGTCTTCAGATCTTGATGAAGGTGTTCTCCCTGCTCATCACTAATTTCTCCAAGGTTTTTGGGAAACTTATCAAGGTGACTGTTCAGGAAGTGAATCTAAAAGCTCCTGTTACATCCAATGTCGCTGAAGGCCAACAGCATCTTTTGAACCAGAAGTTCATAGTTTTCAGCTTTTTTGTTGTGAAAGAAGTTCTTTGTAACGGCCACAATAGACAGCCATGTTGCTCTCTCCTCCTTATTCATCTTCCTGGGAAATTCTTCGTCACGTATGAAGGTTCGAATTTGAGGTCCATCGAACACACCTGCTTTTATCTTCTCGAAAGAGAAGGCAGGAAAAGCAGAAACAATATGTTGAAGCACTCACTTTCTCTATTCAAAGTCTTAACAAACTGCTTCATTTAGCCAGGTTTGATGTGAAGCGGGGAAGGGGATGATCCTGTCTTGACTAACTATAGGTTCATTCACAATATTTGGAATCCCTACTTCCAGAGCTTCACGTTTCAGCCACTCCTTCTGTGTCTAGTGTTTTTTTCCAAGCTCGGCTGTCCCACAAACACAGAAAGCAAGGATACTTAGTGAAACCTCTCTGTTGTCCAAGGAGGAGATTTACCATTTTAGGATCCACACAAATGATCCAGTTATGCCCCTGATACTTCAGTAAGTCGAGGACAATTTTTATGTCATTATAATCTTCTCGCAAATGAACTGAATGACCAATTGGAACCGCTGCATAAACATTCCCGTTGTGTAAGAGAACACATTTAAGACTCCGTTTAGTGCTATCAAGAAATAGCTGCCATTCTGTTGGACTGTAAGTGGTAACACCTAACTGGCTGAGAAGACTACTGATATCATGACAGTAAACAAAGTGTTTGTCTTCAGAAAAGAAGTCCACAAAAATTTGTTCACGCTTCCTGAAATGGGATACTTGAGCTGACTGGTGAAGTACATTCTTTTCTTGAAGCCTCGAGGCTAGTAACTCGGCTGCTTTTTTTTGATAGGCCCAAATCTTTTACGAAGTCATTCAATTCCAGTTGGCCAAACTGCTCAGGGGTTAATGACTGGCATCAGAAGAAGATCCTTCAGATTCTACTACCATTTCCTCATGCATCTTATTAAAATCCCCTTGATCACCATGTTCACATTCTCCATCCATAGAAGAGACAAAACCATTGAAAACTGAAACTGGGCGTGTCTTGAGTGTGGGATAGGTTGTATAGCTGAAGGAATATTAGGATATGTGATCATATGCTGTTTTTTTTTTTTTTTTATCCAAATAATTTTTATTAACATTTTCAAACGAACAATACAACATTTTCTCACAGATTTTGTCCAGACGTGATTACATAAAATCCTCCAATCTCTCCCTTTGCCTGTTATCCAATAATAGCATACAATATTTACCACCGCTAGTCAAAGACAGTTCAAAATGTACACTGTATGTTATCACTTGAGCACACTACTGGATACAGGTTTGCTATGTTAGATAAGTTTAACCTTAACAAGTAGTATTTTTTTTATTTTTGATCAAGGAATAACAACAATACCTCATCTTGCTGAGGAACTTGAAAAGTTAGTTTGTAAACTGTTCTGGATCTTAGTATTTCTCCGGATTTTTAAAACAACTTTAAAACTTGAACTTTTGCCAGGAGCACCAAATCTCATTGAATTTATGTAGACTATTGTTGTTTTTTGCATGTATTTTTTCATAGTAATAATGATCCGTTACCATATCCAGTACCTCCGTTACTGTAGGGGGGGTCGCCACTCTCCATTTCCTTGCGATCATACTTTTTGCTGCCAGCAGGAAATGGCAAATCCATTTCCTATTTCTTGGAGGTATGGATTCGCATTCCACAAATAGTAAAGCTACTTGGGGAGACTTCATCAGCCTCACTCCTGTTATGGTTTGTATCCTGTTGAAGACCTCCCCCCAGTAAGGCTGAACCACCGGGCACGACCAAAATATGTGGTACAGAGTCCCCTCCCCCCCGCATCCTCTCCAGCAACCGCCATCCCCCCCTCCAAAACATCTAGCCATCTTTGCAGGAGTGTAATACCATCTAGAGATGATTTTCTGATGTGTCTGGAGTAAGCCAGCTGAGTGAGTAGCTTTGTTCGTCCAATTGAACGACCGCAGCCATTGGGCCGAGGAAAAGCTCTTTTTCAGATCTTTCTCCCAATTTATTAAATGCATTCTTTTTTGGTCATTCATGCCCCCAGAAATAGTCGTAAATTGTTTTGGTCAGTCGGCGCTGCCCAGACCTTGTTTTTTGAAGCAATAATTCTAGTTGAGTAGGGATAGAGCATTTCTCCAAATGGGATCTGTTTAGGAAGGAAACAACTTTTATGTATGAGAAGAGCTCTGAGTTGGGTAAACCAAACCTTCCTTGGAGATTATCAAATGTGAGTATTTCACCTTTCTCAAAGAGGTCTGATATCCATGTAAAACCTTTTTTAATCCATTCTTTAATGTTAATATCTTGTATGTAGTATATAAGGATTTCAAAGGGGAGCTTGGCTACTCCTGTTCTAGGAGTGGATCTATATATATGTGCAAGATCTTTCCAGCATTGCACGGTCCTAATCATTATTGGGGAAAGATCTTGTGCCACCGGATGTATGCTGATGTGAGGATTAAGTACCTCTATTATGGAGGCAAGGATGAGTAATCCTAGAGGTCTGTTTTGATTAATGTGTTTTTCTATATGGCCCCAAGGTGAGGATATAGGTTCTCTCAGCCATGCTCCAGCTTGACCTGCTATAGTAGCCTGATAGTATGACCAAAGATTTGGAACTCCGAGACCTCCCTGGTCTCTACGCAGATAAAGAATCGAGGCTGCCACTCTAGGCCTCTTCCCTCCCCAAATGAATGATAGAAGTTGTTTCTGGAGACTTTTAACTGCAGTTTTCGGGATAGGATATGCTAGCGTCCGGAAAAGGTACAGAATCTTCGGGAGAAAGATCATTTTGTATAATATTATTTTACCTACCCATGACAGCTCCTTCTTTGATATATTAGTCAAATCTAGGTTTAGTGAGTGAAATAGTGGGTTTAGGTTGGATGGAATGATGTTTGTTTTAGATTGGCATAGCTTGATCCCTAGATATGGTAGTTCCGCCGGCCATTTAAATGGGAATTCTTTTTGGATGTCTGATTTTAGTTTTTTGTCAATGTTTATTCCCAATATTAGTGATTTATCCGCATTGAGACTGTAGTAAGAGGCGGCACTGAAACGTGCAATGCACTCCCGTACTTCCCTCAGTGAGTTTAGAGGATCTTCCAAAGTTAGCACCACATCATCAGCAAATAATCCTATCTTGTGCTGTCTTATGTTATTAGGTATCCCTTTGATTTTTAAGTTGGTCCTAATTGCTTCTGCTAGTGGCTCAATTACCATTACAAATAGTAAGGGGGAGAGGGGGCACCCCTGCCGGGTGCCGTTCGTTATATAGAAAGGGGTGGACAGAGCGCCGTCCACCAAAATCCTTGCTGAGGGTCTCACGTAGAGTGGTCGAACCGCCTGCAGGAACTTTTCTCCCACATCGAATTTTTTGAGAACCGCGAAAGCGAATTCCCAGTGGACCCTATCGAACGCCTTCTCTGCATCCAGGGAAAGGAGGAGAGAAGGCGTCCGACTCGAGTCCATAATCCCCAACAGGTTCTGGGTTCTGCGCGCACCATCAGCTGCATTTCTGCCTTTTGTAAACCCATTTTGGTCGCTATGAATTACTTCTGGCAAAACCTCCAATAGCCGCAAGGCTAGGATTTTAGAGTAAAGCTTGGTATCAGAGTTCAAAAGCGAGATGGGTCTAAAGTTCGCTGGAGCTATAGGATCTTTGCCTGGTTTTGGTAAAGTTATTATGATTGCTTGTGCCATTTCCTCAGGCATCTCGCTTCTACTCATAAAGTCGTTAAATATAGAAGTCAGTCGGGGTGATAGAACAGACGCAAATGATTTATAGTATTCATTCGATAGACCGTCTGGTCCAGGGGATTTATAATTCTTAGATAGTGTAATTACCTTGTTGACCTCCTCTAATGAAATAGGTTTGTTTAAATCAGTGTTTAGTGGGCCTAGCGAAGGTAGGGATATGCTATCCAGGAACTGTCTTATGATCTCGGGAGTGGGTTGGGGGGTATCTTTACAGTTACTCAGGTTATATAATTTAGCATAAAATTTTTGGAATTGTTCCGCGATTTGTTGCGGGTGGGATATGCGCATATTAGGATTCGACGGGCATTTTAAGTATGGAATTTTAGTTTTTATTTGTCTTTTCTTGACTAGACTTGCCATCAGCTTCGAAGGCTTGTCTATGTTAGAATAATAATTTGCTTTTGAGAATACCTGGCCTTTATTATAGTTTTCTAGAAGTTCATTTCTTAGTTCCTTTCGCAAAGCACACAGTTCTGAATGTTTGTTATGGGGTGGGAGTTTTTGTTCTATTTCTTCTTGTATCTTAATTTTTTCCAGTAGGGAAGTAATTCTGGCTTGCTTGTTCTTTCTCTCTATGTTCTTTAATTTGATTAAGGTCCCCCTGATCACCGCCTTATGTGCATTCCAAATTGTAAATTTACCTGTTTCGGGATTTTCGTTTAGTTTAAAGTATTCCAGTAAGTCTTGCTTAATTAGTTCCTGGGTATGTGGTGTTTTAAATAAATTTATGTCGTTCCTCCAAATTCTAGTAGGGTTGAAAGGGGGGCCCACTTTAAGGATGATGCTAACTGGGGAGTGGTCTGACCATGTAGTTATACCTATAGACGATACTGTTACCGACGGAAGGGTCCATCTATCAACTAAAAATAGATCAATGCGGGAGAATGTTTTGAATCTGGGTGAAAAGAAAGTGTACTCCCTAGAAGAGGTGTTAAGGCATCGAAAAGCATCATACATACCCTCCCTAAGAAGCCATGGTTGTAAGATAGGTGCTGTCCTATGGCAAGCTGTTGAGTCTATTTCCTTGTTTGGTATAATGTTGAAATCCCCGCATATAATTAATTTACCTTTCTGTACTTTCCTCAGTTTTTTCATTATTTTATTTAGAAACGAAATTTGGGAACTATTAGGGGCATAAATATTGGCTATAGTAAGGGGGGTCTCGTTAAGTATTCCCTGGAGAATGATATATCTGCCCTTTACGTCAATAAATTGATTTTCTACTGAAAAGCGGAAACCTTCTCTGAAGGCTATAACCACTCCCGCATGTTTTTTGTTTTGGGCCGAGGCCGAGAAGACCTGAGGGAAGAGTTTATTTGTGAATTTGGACGATGCAAGCTCCGTAAAGTGTGTTTCCTGCACACATAGAATATCTGCTTTATTTATTCTTGCATCCCTCCAAATCATTGCTCTTTTAAAGGGAGTGTTGAGCCCTTTTGCATTTTGCGAGATTATCTTAATGGACATGGATATATATAGATAAAGCATATGATATGGATTTTTCCTGGCAACATAAAACAATCAACGTAACATAGAATGCATACTGTAGGTAAAAGAACAATTACGCGACTCTTCCCTTGCTCCATTTTTCTCAGTTGGGAACAGTAGAATAGGAAGAGGGCGCGCAACCTCAAACAAAGAATGCCTGAAAGTATTCAGGGTTAACCTGTTAAAAGGTGAGGGAGGGGTAAGAGTTCGCCTTGTAGAACAAACCCTCGGTTACTCACGTAAAATGTGAGCTCAGACCCTTGAACCATGCCTTTTGCATCAAGCGTTTGCTTCTCCTGCCAATGGAGTTGACGGCAGCACTCTCCTGCTGGTTTCTTTTTTGGAGAAAGGATGTTTGGACAGGTGCGCTTCCTCCAAAATCGGAATATTCCACTGCTGTAAGATCTTTTTTCCTGCTTCCAGAGAGGAGATAACATGCAAAGAGTTATTTCTGTATATTAAAATTTTTGTTGGGAAGCCCCACTTGTAAGGAATGTTCGCAGTCCGTAGGGAAGTAGTTATTTGCGAAAGAGCCCTCCTAGCTTTTATCGTAAGCTGCGACAAATCAGCGAATAAACTTATATTGGCATAGGCCGGTGGTAAAGAGTGACTTTGTCTGACTGCAAGCATCAGATTTTCTTTTATGTGATAAAAATGCAGTCTTGCTATCACATCTCTCGGCACTGAGTCCGGTAAGAAGCTTGGTTTAGCTAACCTATGTATTCTGTCAATTATGCAGTCCTGGTCGTTTGCATTGGGTAGAATTGACTTAATTAAATTGACAAGAAATTGCTTTAATTCTGACTGAGGAACACTTTCAGGAACCCCCCGTATCTTTACATTATTCCTCCTACTCCTGTCTTCTAGGTCTGCTAGCTTGTTCTTGATAGCTTCAACTTCCTCCTCCACTGTGTAATGGGCATCTATCAAACTATTGTGTGATGAAGTGATTTCACCCATTTTCGTTTCTAGGTGATCTGTGCGCCCTTCTAGTTCTTGTAGTGCTTTATTGGCAGATGATGATAGGGCTTGAATATCTCTTTGCAGAGAGCTATGAAGCGCTAGAATCATATTTTTGATGAAAGCCTCTGATGCTGGAGCATCAGAGGAAGGAACATTTAAGAGAAGCTCTTCTCCAAACTGTAATTTTTGCTGGCATGAGTTTGGAGATGGAGAAAGACAGGGTCTCTGCTTCTCTGGGCTTGTGGAGGGGGAGGATTGTAGGGAGGCAGATGGGGACCGGGAGCCTCTCGGCGCCATCTTGGATGGGCCTGCTACCTCGCTATGCAGTGCTTCATAATCATCACTCACCCCTTCTTGAGGGAGATCCCTCGGAGGTTTCTTCCGTGACTTCTCCTTATTAGCAGCTGACTGAGGCGCTCTCTCCGAGATATGTGCGGGAGAAAGCTGTACTTCCTCGCTGGCTCCGGAACGAGTGAGCGGCGCGGCGCCATCTTGTGTACTCCGCTGCGGCCTCCCCGAGCTCCGAGAGGAGAAGAAGTCCGACACTTTAGTAAGTGGAGTTTTTGTGTTCCTCCTTTTCGGCATCTCTTCTACCGGGCGTGCGGTGGCTTCTCTGCACCGTCCGACGGGTCTGGGGTCGCTGATAGTCGCTTTATAGGGTTTGTTGTAGCGGAGCAAGCCTTCACACGACTTCTCTCCGCTGCATCAGGCCACGCCCCCCATCATATGCTGTTTTTCTTGCTTATGCCCTTTGTATTAGTCAGGCAGAAATAAGTTACTGCTGTGGTTCTTGGGTTCACGCCACACCATGGGAATACCAAAAGGCATGCCTTTGTGTTTTCCTTTCGTCCGGTCATGAAGCATTTCCTCACAATTATGACACAATATGAGGAGCCCAATTCTTGTCTTGATCGCCAAGGGGAACTCGAAAATAGGCAACATAAGCACGTGTCACAAATGATATATTGTGCCTTTGACGTTAAAATGTGTAGCAGCCACATATATAACCGGTGTCAGGACTATTCTTACATTTATGACTACTCGAAGTCCTGATTCAATCTAAAATAAAAACAAAACGGGGTGTTTTTATCAGATAATTTTTTTACATTTAAAAACGACTACAATTATGTAAAAGTGATGATTGTAAAAGATTAATTCCCTTGTAGTTATGTTCAATCTAATTGTCGTTGCCCTTTAACTGTAACAAAAAGAAATTTAAATTGCATGAAAACTAGAACATGCACAAAAATGTCTTTGAGATTTGGAATCTGCAGAATGCAGACGTAAAAATATATAGAAATGGTTCTAAAACCAAAAAATGAAGAAGAAAAAATTGTTCCCCAGTGTAATTTGTAGAAGTCCTTTAAATATATGTATATTGATTTTATATAATAAGACTATTCATTTCTAATTTCACTAATGATATCCTAATCTGCAGAACAGCAGTGTGATGTCGGAGGCTGTTCTGCATATGTACATTAGAGCTCCATCAGAGGGCTGTCCTGCATAGTGTTAGAAACATGCTGGAGCTGTGTAGCTCCGATACTGGAGTGGAAGAGGGTCAAAGAAAGCTGTTGCATCCTATGAGTTAGGGCTGTTAGAGATATACATTTCTAATCTCTACTTCTCAGGTGTGTGCAGGCTACAAAGCAGTGAGTCTACTGCATGCACACAGCTGTGGCTTCGTAGGCAGAGAGGGAAGATAGGTGATTATTGAAAATCATGGCCCCCAGACTCAGCAGCCCTTGTCCTGTGAGCCCATAACTGTAGTTTTAAGGAGTCTAAAAAAAAAAGTCAGCACTACCCAATGGAGCTATATCACAATAGAAATATATAGGTGCACGTTAAACCATGGCTGCAACATACAGTAGAAGCAGAAACCAAAAATGGCAACAGCACGCAAAATAAATTTACTATCTGAGGTATACATACCCATAATCAATACTCTAACCACATTAAATAATGCAAGGTTTTTGGTATATAACTTGATTAAATTACACTGGCCCATCTACCAACGTCTAGGTGACCACCTGGTATTAGCGTTAGGACTAGAGATGAGCGAGTACCAAACTGCTCGGGTGCTCGTTACTCGAGTCGAACTTTTCATAATGCTTGAGAGCTCGTTTTGAGTAACGAACCCCACTGAAGTCAATGGGAGACTCAAGCATTTTTCAAGCTGACGATGCTCCGCATAGGAGAGGTTGTGTGAAACGCCTGAAAACATCAGACAGTCATTAAAATACCTCAGAAACGGATAGGGAACGGCAGGGGCAGCATGCATAGGTGCATCTGAGGCTCCCAGGTCG